>NW_025945527.1:0-3952 GCF_000764305.2 Hyalella azteca
CACATGTCCAAACATGTGTTCTAGGAAATGTTCTAGCACATGTTCTCGCTTCTAGCACTTGTTCCAAGACAAGTTTCAGCACCTGTCCAAAAACATTCTCTGGTACATATCTTAGCACCTGTTCTGGAACATGTTGAATCACTTAATGGGGAACATGTTCTAGCGCATTTTCTAGCACATTTACAATCACATGTTCAATCCCATATCCACATGAAATTTTGAGCCTGCGTAGATTATCAATATTATCTCGGCCGAGGAACTTTGAACTGCCTCTATATACATCAGGACGCACCGAATTCCCTATTGAAATCCAGAATTTCAGGGCCCGAAAAAATCAGCACGAATAAATTTTTTTGTCGAATTTCATGTCTTTTTGTTTTTCATTATCTGTAACCTGAGACGCGGAGGCAAATCTAGAATTTGCTTTTCAGCACAATTGACCTCTCGTTTGCTATGGTGAAAAAATAACCTGAAATTTTATCACATTTGCGGTCAAGTCGCAGCCGCGGCCGCCATGACCGCACTAGATAACTTTTAATCCTGCTCCTAGTTCATCTTTTAGCTACTAGTTTATTAACAATCCACGCAGTTATGAAAAACACATCTAAAACTGGTATGATAAACTCATCTAAGTCTAACATATTCGTTGGGAATGACGTTTCCCTCAAATCTCAATGAAATTTTATCCTCTATTTATTTGCACGTGCAGGTTAGACTTAGAATAGATTATAAGCAGATAATTAGCGTGCCGGGGCTCTGTTCTTGAGAGCTTCCGATCTTTCACTTCGCTACAATTAAGCGCCTTAATATTTTTATCTTCTGATATCTTTCACGGACTCAATCGCTCAACATATGATACGCTTGAATATTTTTACACTTGAATAAATTTACCAATGAATTACTCAACATTTTTATGATATGCTTACTTGCGGATCAATTAGGAACAATTTGAACGCAATTGCAAATTGCATTTCATGAAAACACAACACTTTGAGATTGAGATAGCCAATTTAGAAATACAAAAATTATTCATTAAAATTTTGTTCTAAGTGTTTTTTGCTGTTCAATATTAAAATTATTCAAGTATATTCCAGTTTCTTTGCATTCAAATAATTAAATTAATTGCGATGTTTCGCCGCAATTAATTTACTTAAAATAAGTAAACTTGATATATCAAGATTTTCTCTGAAGATCAGAACTCTGTAAGGCGTTATTGGTCTTGATATAAATCAAGATTTTCCGCCTGAGAATGTAAATGCAAGGAAAGCACTAAGTAAATTCGCCCTAAATATATCTTCATCAAAATAGTTTCGAACATCAGCCACATCATCGTATCGAATATTTAAAGAAAGCTACTGCAATAAATGGAGAAAGGACAAATTACCTAGGAAAAGATTGAGACCTAAACACCGCACATGTGGTCGGCGGAACATAAATGTCTATCGCATCTTTTAAAATCTATCATTTATGTATAATAAAATAAATGAATTTTGCTGGAATCTAATAAACTAGATTATAGTTTTCCCAAGAACGATTATTCAAAAATATTTATAAGCGCAATCATATTTCCGATGACTATTTTGAAGCATTCTTTACTTCAAAATCGTTGAAATGAAAATCGAAGGACATTTTCAACGTTGCGAATATGCGGTACGAATTTAATCTTCCATTCTCGCCAAATTATGCGCTCCTTCCTAATTTACCCAATATTAAAGTTACGCTCGTGACGCCAGTTATAAGTTAAGTTATATGGCGCTCGTGACGCCAGTTATAAGTTAAGTTATATGGCGCTCGTGACGCCAGTTATAAGTTAAGTTATATGGCGCTCGTGACGCCAGTTATAAGTTAAGTTATATGGCGCTCGTGACGCCAGTTATAAGTTAAGTTATATGGCGCTCGTGACGCCAGTTATAAGTTAAGTTATATGGCGCTCGTGACGCCAGTTATAAGTTAAGTTATATGGCGCTCGTGACGCCAGTTATAAGTTAAGTTATATGGCGCTCGTGACGCCAGTTATAAGTTAAGTTATATGGCGCTCGTGACGCCAGTTATAAGTTAAGTTATATGGCGCTCGTGACGCCAGTTATAAGTTAAGTTATATGGCGCTCGTGACGCCAGTTATAAGTTAAGTTATATGGCGCTCGTGACGCCAGTTATAAGTTAAGTTATATGGCGCTCGTGACGCCAGTTATAAGTTAAGTTATATGGCGCTCGTGACGCCAGTTATAAGTTAAGTTATATGGCGCTCGTGACGCCAGTTATAAGTTAAGTTATATGGCGCTCGTGACGCCAGTTATAAGTTAAGTTATATGGCGCTCGTGACGCCAGTTATAAGTTAAGTTATATGGCGCTCGTGACGCCAGTTATAAGTTAAGTTATATGGCGCTCGTGACGCCAGTTATAAGTTAAGTTATATGGCGCTCGTGACGCCAGTTATAAGTTAAGTTATATGGCGCTCGTGACGCCAGTTATAAGTTAAGTTATATGGCGCTCGTGACGCCAGTTATAAGTTAAGTTATATGGCGCTCGTGACGCCAGTTATAAGTTAAGTTATATGGCGCTCGTGACGCCAGTTATAAGTTAAGTTATATGGCGCTCGTGACGCCAGTTATAAGTTAAGTTATATGGCGCTCGTGACGCCAGTTATAAGTTAAGTTATATGGCGCTCGTGACGCCAGTTATAAGTTAAGTTATATGGCGCTCGTGACGCCAGTTATAAGTTAAGTTATATGGCGCTCGTGACGCCAGTTATAAGTTAAGTTATATGGCGCTCGTGACGCCAGTTATAAGTTAAGTTATATGGCGCTCGTGACGCCAGTTATAAGTTAAGTTATATGGCGCTCGTGACGCCAGTTATAAGTTAAGTTATATGGCGCTCGTGACGCCAGTTATAAGTTAAGTTATATGGCGCTCGTGACGCCAGTTATAAGTTAAGTTATATGGCGCTCGTGACGCCAGNTCAGATCCTACACTGATCGTGCGCAGCGACCCTCAGATCCTACACTGATCGTGCGCAGCGACCCTCAGATCCTACACTGATCGTGCGCACCGACCCTCAGATCCTACACTGATCCAGCATAAAAATTTTCATATCCTCATATTCGTTAAGAATACTTGAAATAAAATGTCAGACTCTAGCCTAAATTATTAATTTAATTTACTGATGTACAAGGAAGCAGGGAAAATTGACGCGACTGATTTAACACGAGGAAATTTCGGGACACGCGCGGCAGACATTCCTTCGCCTTGGCAACATTTTTTCACTTCTTAATTAAACGATGATTTTTAGAGCAAACAAAGGGTGGAGTGTGTAGTTGTGATGGTATTCACATTTTTTAATTAATTGTAATGGTAGTTATAATTATTTAAGAGCTATGCTTACTCACAACGAGAGGTTATGGAACAGATGGGTTGCTCATGGGTCATGGGTCATTACCCTGCACTTTGGGTTGCTCATCCAACAGATGGATGAGCAACCTCGCACATCAAAGCATGAAATGAAATTGTGCAATAATTTCGCACTCATTATGGATTATAAAAAATTGCAATTTATGTCAAAATTGTTATCCCAAAAAGTGATTCTTACCCTGCCATGTAATACGGAAAGGTCCAAATTATAACCACGGTCAAGTCTCTAAATCTAATTATGGCAAGAGTAATGCAGCTCGCAGGTGTATCACCTGCCAAGAACAAAGCATTACAATAAAGAAACGTGCCCGACCTAAAGTGTACCTGTACGGTCAATAGTCCAGGCCCGGTCTCTTATACACATCTAGATGTGTATAAGAGACAGGAACCCTACATGTTCAACTTGCCAGCTCATGGCAGTGAACATGAACCCTACATGCTCAACTTGCCAGCTCATGGCAGTGAACATGAACCCTACATGTTCAACTTGTCAGCTCATGGCAGTGAACATGAACCCTACATGTTCAACTTGTCAGCTCATGGC
>NW_025945527.1:4632-86990 GCF_000764305.2 Hyalella azteca
GCGTGCATGTTTTGAGTGCTCTGACTTGCTCTCAGCGGAGTGTGCATGTTCTGAGTGCTCTGACTTGCTCTCAGCGGAGTGTGCATGTTTTGAGTGCTCTGACTTGCTCTCAGCGGAGTGTGCATGTTCTGAGTGCTCTGACTTGCGGTGGCGAAGCGGGAAAAAATGGATAATTCTGGCCTGGCATACCTGAGGATGTAACATCCATAACATGTTTTCAACATCCATGACGCTAATTTGTACAATTAACATAAATTGTATAGAATAAATACTGGAGACTCTGAGGGTATTATTGCGAAATGGGCCGACGTCGCAGACTCTACAATAATAAAAGAGTCCTAAGCTTGCATCGAATTCAAATCATGAGGGGAAATAGAATAATACTCAAGTTGCAGTATATAATACCGCAGACGAGAATATAATAAAGTTACTTCCAGACAAATCGTGCCGACCCATTGAAAAAAAAACGGTACAATTAAATAAATGTTTGATATGAACAATACACAACTATGCTCTATATCGTGTAATTTCCAGCTTTATGCATCATCTTAATCCATGTTACCGAATGCACCATAGATTATGAAGATGAATTCATGATAAACTAGGACGATTAGGCGTCAAGATGGTTAAGTGATGAGGCCCAATGAAAGTAGGAGGAATGAACGTTAGCAAATGGAAAATAAATAGTTGAGTGGGATACAAATTAATAATTGAAATAAGTAATAATGTCACTAGACTGCTTGAATCGCAGATTCACTAGAAATTTCACTAGATTCACTAGAACGTTTTCAATAAAGAAATGCTGAATTTTTGTGGCGTTTTCTTCGCTTTTAAATTTCTAATTGAGATAATAGATATATATGTATTCGATTATTTAATACCTTGTACAAACTCAAAAATAAGTGGTGCTATAATTGATTATTCATTAAATATCAGCATTGTCATTGATTAGATATTTTAAAAATTCTACAAGAAGTTTTGCTCCGTTTTAATTTAATAGAGACGAAAATATTATGCTGAGATCGATAGTCGAGTTGGAGAAGAACGGTGAAGCGATAGCAGGAAAATTCGTCTGGAAGTAACTCTAATTATATTCTTGGCTGCGGTATTATTTGCCGCAACTTGAGTATTATTCCATTTCTTCTTCTAATATGAATTTAATGCATGCTTAGGGTCCTTTATTATTGTAGAGCATGCGACGTTACCTTCTTGGTCCGGCCTAACATTAACGACGTATTTGACGCGTTAATTGTTCTTGGCGATGTTGTTGAGGGACTATACTTTCCGTCTCTATGCTTATGCTCTAAATCTCGGTCATGAAGGTTCAGATCATATTGAAAAGCACGGAGTTTTCACACTTGTATTTTACTGATCTTATCTGTACAATAGCGTTATGAACTCGTATAGTCTTCTAAAGGATGAAACTTAACCCAAGAATCAATTATACCCTAGGTGGTACATAAAACTTGAAGTTCGGAAGACTCTAAACTATAAATGAGAAATTGCTATCACTGAATCATTATTTAAATTAGTACTATTCCCTAACAATATTGCCGACATTTACGCCACCTTATGCGCTATTGCGCTTATTCTTTTACTGCTACCAATGACTATAGCTGGGCGGCCGGCCATTTCTGCAATAACTTGCATTTTTCTGCACCTCTGAACAGCAGCGATCATTCCGCTTATATGTTGAGCCAATAATTCAGGAAGTTATTAATATAAATATATTATATTACCTTCGAAGTTGAAAGTTATATTGGACCTAATTTTGGTTTAAATAAAGCCTGCAGGCATCTGACGTTGAAACAACGTTGATTATTGGTCGATTTCAGAATAAAATGTTGAACAACCAAAATTAAACGTCATATCAACGTCGAAATAGGACAAACACTATAGAAGCAACATGAAACAATTTTAGTTCAACGTTGAAATAACGTCGATATTGGTACCTTGAATGCCTATTTATTTTAAAACGTTAATTGTTAAATTTAAGTTAAAAGTTATATGTAAGTTAAATTTATTTTAAAACGTCATTGTAATAAGATGCTCATGTATAATGTAACTGTCACGATAAAATATGTATAATGAAATCCGGTTGCAACGTTTCACTGCAAAGTCAGTACGACGCTTCAAGAATAACGTTGCTTCATTTTCGATTCTAAACAATTTTTTCACTGCGTTGAAAAAAGTTGTTTCTTCAAAGTTCATTCAACCAGAGAATTTGACGGTGCAGCAACGTCGTAGTAGCAACATTTATTCAATGTTGCATTGTAACGTCAGTACGACGTTTTGTGAATGACGTTGCTACAATTTTCATTCTAAACCTTTTTTCAACGCGATCCCAACGTCGTAACAGGTAGTTGTTTCAACGTCGATTCAACCAGCGAATGCCTGCTGGAGACATATCATAGCACGTATCTAAATCTCATATCTATTTATTTGTCACTTCACAGAATGAATTCCGGAATTCACATCCATCTCCATCGCGCTCACTACGTATATATAACGTAATACTTGCGTGCCACAGGTTGCCATCTCGTCTGGGTATTTCTGCTATGCACAGTGTTTGGTCGTTAAAAGTTAGCCTGGGAAATGCAATTTCGCTACAATCATGCACCGCTTTAATTGGAAACATTTGTTTCAATTTATAAAAATAAAGTATTGATTTGTTTAAACACATATAGATTCATTTTTAAGGCTTTTCTTTCTCTAATTACAGTTCGCACTTACAGAAACTCCACTGAATTTTCAATCGCTCAATTCTCTACGCAATACCAGGGATAATCCAAAGGATTTCCAATAACACTTATTTTCCCTTTTATATTCGTGTGATTTCCGTACAACCCACATTACCGAGAGATGTTCTCATTTCCGTACAATCCATGTTACCGGGAGATGTTCTCATTTCCGTACAATCCACGTCACCGGGAGATGTTCTCATTTCCGTACAATCCACGTTACCGAGAGATGTTCTCATTTCCGTACAATCCACGTTGCCGAGAGATGTTCTCATTTCCGTACAATCCACGTTACCGAGAGATGTTCTCAGAGGAAACAATGAAGGTCGGGGACGCCACCGAAAGAACAGGGAGGTATATCCATGAGTCGGCCAACCTCCAGGCAAAATAACAATTGAAATGAACCGCCAACCGCAAGTTTTCGTTCTTTAATAAATGTTAAATCTATTAGACTCCGCCCGCCTACCGTCTGCCTCGAGTACCTCTTCTGCCTGTACGGCTAAATCGGTGAAAAATTGAAAAAACCTGCAGAATATTTCAGGAGGAGTGGCCAAGTCTTCAAGTCGTCGGTGATGAGGTGTGGGCTGTGAGGCCGTTTTTGGGAGAAGGCGCGTCTGGCTTTTGGTGTAATCTGTTTCATAAGCAGTAGCAAGAGCCCTTACGTCTTCAGTTAAGATCTGCACTTGATTCACGTCACGAGGCCCGTAAGAATCTCCGCTGAGACAATTCAAAGAGTAACAGCACGTGTGGACAGCGTCATTTCATTTGCCCCGTCATGGCAGAAGTTACAGTGCATCACGTCGCGGATTATCTCGTGAATGTAAGTTTTTATCATCTTATATCAAATGGATAGATAGCATAGTGATGATCGTTTCCTTTGTATAAAACTTCTCTTTAGCTTCACTTCTTGTTGTTTATTTGTCTGTTACGAATCTTATAGTCTATATATAACACGCTTCTACCTGTCCAGTCGATCTGAAATTTTGCACACTTGCGTAAGGTCGGATACAATGCTTGAATCAATTGACAAAATAAATAATATAGAAAATGTAATTTTTCTAATATTAAAAAAAATATTATTTTATCTAAATATCGAAAAATAAAAAAATAAATTCATTGTACTTTAGTAATATCGGAGACACTGGCCTCTTTAGAAGCGCTGTCTTCAAAAAGTAATTTTTAAGCGCATAATATTCTGTTAGTTTGATTCGTCACCGCTCATTTGCTTCTTATCTTGACTTAATTTATGATAATTGTGCCTGAGTGTCATTATAAGTATGGCCAATGCGGCGAAGCAATGAAATTGCCAGCATTAAAGTATTACCACTTCATTATTTGTTTGCTGTTAGTTTTCTCTTGTAGAATTATTCCTGTTTTGACAGTCACTATTTCGTTCACAGCCCCAAATTCACCATTACGAGTACCCTGACCGCATCACGTTTACATACGACATCAACCAAATTAGGCAAGATTTGGCACAGCAAAGGTGAGTGAAAGTAATCATAATATATTAAATATTTGTGAACGTTGATTTGGGTGTTGTTGGGAGCCCACCTCGGTAGAGTGGATACCGCAACTCCCGTAGAGGACCTGACGTTGTAACTTGATCGAGGCTCGGGCTAAAATACTGCACATTTCCGTGCAGTTATTGCATTCTCAATAATTAACCGCGGAGTCTTCTAACATTATAAATAAATTCTAAGTTCAAAGTCCATACATAGGTCCTTATTCTTGGGTATAATTTCAATAGACTTTCAGCTAGTGACATGCATATGCCTGTAGTCATTTTGTCGGATATTTTCTGACCAAAGTATTTCAGAATCCTACTTCTTTCATACGCGGCGTGCGTTTACATTTTCCTACATTATTCACTGAAGTTTTCCTCTTCCTCAAAAGGCATGTTCGGATCATGTTTGAAGAACATGTACCGAACATGCCCTCTGGAATATCGCCCATATGCATCTCCTACTACTCTCATTTTAATTCAAAAACAATTCCCTTTTACTTTTATTATTCCAAAAGCTATAGTTCATAATATTTTAACATTTTCAGATGCTTCCTTAAACATTTTAATAAAATCTCTTCTCTACTTACTTACTCTTTGCATGTATTTCCCTGCAGATATCTTATGCTTTTACACAATTTTCATTAATGAAATGACAATATGACTGTCGTGTCAAAATAACTTTTGAATTTGTCACTATATTAATTTGCTTTTCTAATACTGTACATCTGCCATTCATTTTAAGCGAGTTTTTACTACGCTTCACTTGCATTTAGCTTTCTTTTCTTACATTTTCCATGAATTTTTCTAGATATCATCCAATTATCTACGGGAAATATAATCTGCTGTTCCTGTTTCCAACAATCTTGATGAATCCATTTAATTCATTTCACCAATGTGTTCATGGAAAACATTAGTTGTATTGCGCATTCATCAGATTTATGCAGTTCCATATCTTTCATCTCTCTTTCTCTCTCTCACTTTTCACGCATTCTCCTTGCAGTTTCATTCCTTCACACCTGTTGTACACATTACCTATTCGCTATCGTTAATGTTTAATTTTTCCGCTTTACATTTCTTATTCATATCCTAGACATTTTTCATTCACTTTCCAGACATCATAATTACATTATCCAAATATTCTTATCGTCGTTTCGTTTCTATATAGATTAAATTTTCATCAATTTCCTGCAAAGCAGATATGTTTGTTTGTTTGTTTGGCATGCATTTTTAATAGACCTCATTATAAATTTACAACTTCGTATTATAATTATACCACAATTTGCACAAATCCATACAAATTTTGCTGTGAATTTAATATACATCTTTCCTGCACTCAATTAACATAAAATATGAATGCATCCAACATATGTTTGACGTTCATTCTACATCGGCGTGTCTTTCATTTTGCATTCAAATATCAGAAATATAGGAAACATTTTAAATAAATTTCTCGTTCATTTTACAACAGTTTCCATACATTAACGTAAATAATTTATTGCTTGCATTAGAGATTTCTGGATGATATTTCCATATATTTTCATTCATGATCTACTTAACATCATGTGCAGTTCATTTATTAACTACCATTAACATATTTATTCAAAATACTTCATATCGAAACGCGGTATAACTTAATTGAAAAAGATCCCTGTTTCATTACCATCCCTTTGATGTTCAATAGAGTTTTGAAGCCCTCATGATTAGATATCAATAACAACCCAAGCGCCATTCGTAGTGCGCATTTCTTGGCATGACAGCAAGGCTTGCGAGGACTGCATTCTTCAACGTACTCCTCATTTCTGCACAGGATTCAAAAGAACTGCAGTCACAGGCCTAACAAAACCTTGGTGCCAGACCCGACTGCTCGGAAGAAGTCCAGGACGCCTGTCACCGCATCACAGCGGCAACACACCGCCGTCACCGCATCACAGCGTTAACACACAGCTGTCACATCACAGTGGCAACGCACCGCCGTCACTGCATCACAGCGTTAATGCACCGCTGTCACATCACAGTGGCAACGCACCGCCGTCACCGCATCACAGCGGCAACGCACCGCCGTCACTGCATCACAGCGTTAATACACCGCCGTCACCGCATCACAGCGGCAACGCACCGCCGTCACTGCATCACAGCGTTAATACACCGCCGTCACCGCATCACAGCGGCAACGCACCGCCGTCACTGCATCACAGCGTTAATACACCGCCGTCACCGCATCACAGCGNGCGTGTAGAGACAAGGAGTTCAGGGAACGCTGCGTGTTGGTGGGGCGGTGCTGCTTCGTTTGTATACTTGAAGAATGTCGTCGCTGGATCTGAGGGCATTTGTTTTGTTGGATAATATTATCTCTATATGTAAATATGATACGCCCCTGTACGTTTGGAGGCGGCTGATATTTGCTCTATGAATATTCTAAATATATAAGAAAGAACCTGAGTAATTGTGTTTTGTAACCCTATAAAGCATAAGCCTTATTGGACGATAACATGCTAAGTTATTATTAATATTATTTTGACTCTAGGAGCAACATCGTTCGGTAATTTCACGATGCCAAGTAAATCGGGAATTAGAGATGTGAAGAGGAAGCGCAGTATAATAAGAGGAAGTTCAAAATGGAGCGAGAGGACAATGAACCCGTACACTAGAAAAGAATGAACATTCACATTTGATTGTCAATTGATTAACATATCACTCAGGTATTCTTATTCTTCACTCGTTTTGTAAGATCCGAAAAATAACCTAAAAATTGTCAAACAGTAATTGAGTGCAAGTACAGGGTGTTTCAGAATTAAGTAACCCTTTTAATTTGTTAATAAATAAAAAACTAAGAACGTTATGAAGTTGAAACTTGTTTTATTTAAAAGAAGAACATTTGTATGGTAATATTGTATCCTAGTTTTTAAATATAATATCTTTTAATTGCCCACCACAATTGTTTTGACAAAATAGGGCTCTTCTCTTCGTTGCTTTCATAACCTTCATTAGTGTTTCTGACGAGAGTGCAAATTTTTGATATCCGCAAATTTTCGATAAAGATATTTAAATGTGTTTTTTGAAGGATCCTTGTTTTGAAATGGATCCTGTAATCACGTTGAACTTCTGTTATTGACATCGTTATTGACTGTAGCGATAATTTTTGTTCTTTATTCTTTGCTGTAGCGAATCATGATGAAAATTTAAGGCTTGATAATTAAACACAAATTTAGCAAGCTATACAGGATAATGACGTAACTATGATACAATATTACCATGAAAATGTTCTTCTTTTAAATAAAACAAGTTTCAACTTCATAACGTTCTTAGTTTTTTATTTATCAACAAATTAAAAGGGTTACTTAATTCTGAAACACCCTGTATATGATACCAAAGTATATGATTCCAGCAATCTGTCGTTGGCAAATTCAAACACTGATAGGTATACGATTGAGCAGCGCATCAAAGTTGTTCAAATCTTTACGAAAATGGGCGGTGCATTAGCACCAAATGCATTTAGAGCACTTAGTGAATATTTTGGTCAGCATAATCGCCCAAACGAATCCACAATCAGGCGTCTTATTCACAAGCTTGAACAAACTGGATCTGTAGATGTGAAAACACCTGAGCATGTCCGTAAAGTTCACAATGCAGAAATCATTGTTGTCGCCGATAGTGTGGCTGAAGAGCCCTCCACATCGACTCGTCGGCGTGCTTAACAATTAATTGCACATGTCATGAGGAGCGTGCACGCTCCTCGCTGATCCGTATTTTACATAAAGACCTGAACTTGCATGCTTACACCCTAACAAAATTCGAGGACCGCCTAGGCTTCGGCCGAATATAGTCACTACACTCGGCGCAAAGTTATTCTGGGTCAGTTGGCCAACTGATCGCCATCAGCGTCTAGTCAGAACCTCCTGGCCGACTTTATGGTCTCCTGAGAGTAGGGCAAGAGTTGGCAGAATCCCCTCAGTCCCCTCACCAGGCTCTGGTAGCCGTCTGAATCGGGGATCGGAATGTAGACCAAAAAGCGGACATAGAGAAGCTGATTTACGTTCGGTCCGAGTCCTAGGCGGTTCCTAATTCAGGCTCGCCATGCAGGCTCGCCAAATTTTGATAGGGCAAGGTTCAATTGACCCAAGAACTGAAGCCTATACGAACATTTTATTGCGTCGTGAATGGGCCGATTGGTGGTTTGAAATGGCAACAGTGAATGATGAATTTTCGACGAAAATCATCTTCACTGATGAGGCGCATTTTTGCGCCAAAAGTTTAATGTCAATTGGCTGCCAAGATAATGTGATTTGATACCGTTAGACTTTTTTCTTTTGGGTTAGTTGAAATTAAGAGAAGGCGCATGTACTTCGCTAAGCCAGCAACAATTCAAGAGCTAAAGGATGAGATAATTTGACACATTAATGAAATCGAACCACAATTATGCCACAGCGTCATTGAAAATTGTGACCATCGAATCAAGGTGTGCCAACGAAACAGTGGCGAACATTTAGCCGATATTGTATTTCACACATAATTGACATGAACAGTAGTAACATTGTAAAAAGTAACAAAATATTTCATAATTACAGTGTGTTTTGTTCACAATCCACTTTCTGCGCTGAAAATGGTTCTCCCATTGTAAGCAACTAAAAATTATTGAATATATATATATATTTTTTTTGAAATCTCGCAACTTGCAAAACTTTTAATCTTGTCCAAGCAGTTCGTTTCAAGCTATTAGGCGTTTGTAATAAATTACATTTTTTCGTCCTAATATTAAGTAGACGTCTTCGGCCCAACTCCGCACAGCATGGCAACCTGTGGTCCGAAGAACAGCAATTCTTGCTACATGAACGCCTGTCTGCAGCTCATGACATCAGACCCGGTTTTGTGTAAGACTTATCGAGAAGACCGCCTACCTGCAGATCGCATGCAGTAGAAAACACCTGCAACATACGCGTTTTATGTAGCTATAGACCGTAGACCGCTGTTTTGTGTGGTGCTAAATCTATTGCATTATCAAATTACGCAACATTAATTTCTAAGTCTAATTTAGTAAACTTCACAAGTGTTCACCAAAGATCGTTGAGAACAAAGCTAGTGTTCCTATGCCCTTAGCCGACGAACTCCAATTGTGGCCCCGACAGTCGGCAGTTCTTGAAGAATAGCCGCGGTGGCCTCAAGAAGAGCGTGGCAGCGGTGGCCTCAAGACGCGCGTGGCAGCGGTGGCCTCAAGACGGGCGTGGCAGCGATGGCCTAAAGACGACAGCGGTGGCCTCAAGACGGGCGTGGCAGCGGTGGCCTCAAGACGAGCGTGGCAGCGGTGGCCTCAAGACGGGCGTCGCAGCGGTGGCCTCAAGACGGGCGTGGCAGCGGTGGCCTCAAGACGGGCGTGGCAGCGGTGGCCTCAAGACGGGCGTGGCAGCGGTGGCCGCCGATGCCGTAGCCGACGTGCTGTTCATGTCGGGGGCCTTCGAGTCGGGGCGGCAGTCCGACTGCCTGGAGTTCTTGCTGTTCCTGCTCAACGGGCTCAGCAGTGAGGTGAGTCGGAGGGGCGGGATGGGCAGCAATTGGTGATGGGGAAAAAGTTTGTTTATTCAACTTTCTTTTTGGAAATAGATAAGACGTTTTTATTGATTTCTTTTGATCTTGGAAAATAATATTCAACGAAATTAAAAAAATATCGCCGCAGAATATCCGATTGGGAGCGCAAGATGAAAATCCGCCGCCGCATGGAGGGGCGGAGAGAAAATTATCTCGGGGGCAGCCGATGGCGGCATCAAGATGGCGGCAGACAAATTCCTTTGTCTGACCCTGCCTCTTGATGGATGCTTCTCTGTTGGCGATGCTCTTGTACGAAGCAGCCAGCCTCGCTTCATGAGCGATGGCAGCAGCGCTGAAACCCAAGATTGTGGCCATCTCATCTCTTCTATTGATCGCTTGAATATTTATACCATAACCTCTTATATGGCACGGTACAAAAGTTATGGCAATACATCACCGTTGAAGAAGAACTAATAATCCAAACTGGTGAGTATTTGTGCTGCTGACTGAAATCATATCAATCTTGACCAGGAAACTTCTGTTATATCAACACCAATTCTCGAGCATTCAAGACGACCCAGCAAACTTTAATTTTATTTCTTGGTATTTTTTTCACTCGTGGCGGACCATGACCACTACACAGCGGGGGTACGTGGTACGTATGAAGCTTCGTACTATTGCGACAATGGCAGTACTTGGTACTATTGCGACGATGAGACGATCAGCTGAAGTACTCGACACTATAATGTGTTACATCGGGTGCCTGCGTCATTCCGTATTGTCTGCTGTACAGGCGAAGACTATAGCGTAGCACTGTGTTACATCGGGTGCCTGCGCCATGCCGTATTGTCTGCTGTACAGGCGAAGACTATATAACGTAGCACTGAGTTACATCGGGTGCCTGCGCCATGCCGTATTGTCTGCTGTACAGGCGAAGACTATAGCGTAGCATTCCATCTGCATGCACGAGGATTTTGAGCAGCACCGTACGGACTGGCTGAGGAGGCCAGTTTTATAGCCTCGCCTCGGTTCGAGTGAAAACAGCTACCGTAGATAATCTCAGCATGCACGTTCCATATGCTCCGTGTAAAATCGGTTCCAGTGAACGTTTATTACTCAATTCAAACGTTCTGTGTATATATAAACAAATAAAATAATGTCCGTCAATGCAGGCATTTGTCGTTTAGCTCCACCGTCCATTCTATGTGCACCCTTAATTATAAGCGCTTGGTTTTTAATAGTTATTGCGCTACAAGTCTTGAGGCAACAAAAAACGAATGGAAAATTATATGCAATTGAAGTGCCTCAATTTATTCTACTGTTAGTTGATCTTTCCCGTTCATACCGTTAGCCTGGCAATGCAATTCCCAGATTAAATTACGCTCTATTTTAACTTTACCATGTTCGTGATCAACGCGAGCTTAAAGTGGCCTGCGCGAAAATTTGAACTACGGAAGTTATAATTCTTCAGCTCCTAAGTATTTGCATAGGTCTAAGGAAGGAAAAATATATTGGATTGAAACGAATTATCAGATTTCCAGGAATGAAATAAAGATTTCGCAAGATAGAAGCTAGTTGAACATATATAAAATTTCGGGCGTTTATGAGGCCATATAAAGTGAGTTCCGAGGTATGACGAGGAGAATGGGGCTCCTGGCAGCATTGAACAAGCTGATCGACACGCTAGTTCCCCGAACACATACCGAGCAGGAGGCTGATAGTGTTTTGTACCTATCATACAGTTTTGACGAATAGCCAATTATATCTAAGTGATGGCCCAGGCGGGAGCGCAGCCGTGCACCATGATTTTTTGCACCATTAAGCCCTGAATCGAACGACGTGGATCTCTCCGGACATCCACTAATCAGCCGTGAACCACTCGGCTTTGTCTTCCTCCGGCCTCGCATAGAACCTGCCGTGCACCACCAGGCCTCGGATCGAATCTGACTTCCGGGCATCGTTAAATTACGTAATTTTACGTTCACCGCATCTGAGGTTAGGTTTAAAATAGGCTAGACTCCTGCGTCTCGAAATAATTTTCTCGAAATGAACCGGGACAGACGAAACGAGACGAGAAAATTTGGGAAAAAAATAACGGGACAGAGGGTAAAATTTGCCCCGGAATAAACGTATGAACCGAGACAAGACTGCTGTCCCGGACTTTAAAACTTGTGTCCCGGTAAATTATGAACCGGGATGAGACAGACAGCTATGAAACGAGACAACGAGGCGAGACGAGTTTTGTCTTAATTATTTAAGCCAAAACAAGTTTTTCTATTACGATACGAATCATTTCGATAACAAAGGTTGAAGAATGACAAGTTAGCCCTTTATTGTTAATTGGGCCATAGACAATTACCAGTTAAATTGAGTTAATTGCAGATTTAGCAAAATTTGTCTGACTAACTGATATGGCAGTTAATTAATGTTCCGACAAACACCGCAAACCTGTCGATGTATGCATGGCGTAGTATTGAGTCAAAAATGTTAATCTTAAGTCTTAACTAAGACTTTGATGGCACTTATGGGAACCGTACGAATTTGAGTCGAGTTTATTTCGTGTTCGGAACGAGTTCAGGCGCTGTACGTGGAGCGCATAGGGAGTAGGGACGCAGTGTCTAGATTAGTCGGCCAATTAGTATAACCCTCGTTATCTTGATATCTTCTTTACGTTATTATTTTAGTTGAGTAATAAATTAATCTTTCAAATCAGCTTTTTAGAAACGTTGGAAGCCAGAAGGAAGTTAATTATTCATGGCTCTACTAATTAATTTTATTGATTGGTTATTCATTCCCAACAGTTTGAGCGTTGAATCAATATGACGTAATGTCCCATCACATTAAGCTTGCAGCGTAGTCAATCTAATGTAAAGCAAGCGAATTAAGGATTCCTTAAGGCTTGGAAATAAAGTAAAAGTACAATTTGCAAGTTTGATTGCAAGCAAAAACGCGGTTAATTATTCATTACTGGATACAAAAAATTTCATGTTACTGAAGAATTTCAACTTATTTTTACAGTAAGTAGCTTTGCCACTCAGTTGATTAAGGTTTTCATATATTTCATAGATTTAAATGGTGAGCATCTGTTTGATAATCTGAAAGCTATTATGGTCTTAGTAGTTTTCATCGCACAGTTCTTGGAACTCGGTAACTGGCATAACGCAAGCAACGTAATCCACAGGATGACTATTAATACCGATAAAACGGGTACTCAATTAGGATTAATAAATTGAAAATTATTTAAAGGTTTTGCATTGGTCTTATAAATCTAGATAGATTTCTTGATTAATGACTGCAACAACAGTTGTGGTGCCCTGTCCATACTAACATCTGATCAACAGAATTATAATAAATGTTCGTATATTTATAGCGATATTGAATTGAATTTTTCAAGATCATAGTGCTTCGTAGGTGAAGAAGCAATATTTTAAAAATATTCATTTCTACATTTCGTAACGCTTAATCGTGCATTGACAAAATCCGAATGAATTTGACTATTACTATCGGAAAATAATTCAATGACTTAAGATTTAATACATGTCTATTATCCAAGCCGTTCGATAACTGTTATTCAGGGCTGATGGGTTGATATGCAATAAATAAAGAAGAACTCAAAGTCAATCAAGTTTCCAATTGGAACATTAGTAGCAGCAATGTTTCTTCTACACTTAGGTCTCCCGACCATAGTTCCCCTCCAACTTAAAGAGGGGAAATACAAAAAGATTTTTCTGTTTATTTTAAAATTGTCTTTCCTCTCGTGGAGAAATCTTTAGTTATTTTTTTAAAATAATCCTCATTCTTTTTCTAAAAGTAATTTACATAAATGATAGACTTTAATAGAATAATTAATCTCTCATAGAATTGGAAGGTTGTCTCAATCGAACAATGATTTCACCATGAGTGAATTTTATTTTTTTACCATCATAGGTAAGGCAGAATTTAGAAAAATATTTTCATTTCCAAAGTTTTGAGTTGTAGTTTTATAGACTCTTTGATTGATCATTTATGCTTTTAGCACAATTATCACATCAATTTTCGATAATGATTAATCATTTCCGTTCTCATACTTTCTCGTGTATATTTATTAATAGACTTATGTGAAACGTTCACTCGAAGTTCGATTGAACCAGTCGTTACGATAGCTGATTCGCAGAATAATAATAATAGAAATAGTAATAACAATAATAAAATAATAATAATAACAATAATAGTATAAGTAATAATATTATTAATAATAATAAACAATAATAATAGTAATAATAACACTGATAGTAAAAATCTTAGTCAGTCATAACGAGGCACTCAATATTAAAAATTTACGAGGTTTTCATGAAATTTTCTAGCATAGGATAAGAAAATTATTTATTATTGAAGTTAAAAACTGTACCTCGTTATTTCAGATATTTATGTACTGCCACTATGCCAATTATGTCATTTTTCATGATTGAACTAGGATAATGAAAGTCCAGTCAATAATTGCAACTCATTATTATATTTTTGAGGTAAAACTTGTAGTTATTGCACACAATTTACGGTAATTATCCAAGTCATCGTCCCAATAGGCATCTCTTCTCATGGATTTCAGTCAGTAGACGCACCGTCATCAACTTAAAAAAATAATATAAATTAGTGTTGCTGGAATTAATTTTGACTAATTGGAACATTTGTCTAATTCTGCTTTATTTAATTTGTTATTATAATTCATTATAATGCTAACGCACGACTATTGGCCAAGAAAATAGATATTGCAGATTTGAATTTCGTTGGCCCCGTTGGACAATAATGTAGGAATATAACAGGAAAATACTTTCCTTAAAATTTATTTTGAGAATCCACGGCGGGCGCTCACTGCATGGGTCATAAAATTTGTCGGGCATATTCATTTAATAAAAGGAAAGCACTTCTCGAATAATATTTCAATGATTATTTTTAGCGCCCAATGTACAAGGAAATTTCAGAAGTTTACCGCTACAGTGTTGGAGACAGATATTGTCTTTACAAAGGTAATTAAGACCGGAAAAATATTTTTCAAAGGTTTGTTTCAATTATTTTAATCGAACGGTGTTGGAAATAACTAAAGATTCATGTCATAAAATTAAACGGATGCAAATATCCGCCGCACAATAATCAATATATCATCTTTATGCATAGAACCATACTACATAGAATGCGTACCTAGCACCTAGCTGCATTTGGGAATGGCCTCGGTGGTGAAGGTAGCCTTGTATCCAGCTTCCGGCATTTTAGGGTTTCTGTTCTTGTAGTGGAAGATCAGCTCCGACTTGTCACTCTTGAAAACTGTTCCCTTTGCTATTCCTTCACCACAGAACCTGCATCAAGTGGAAACGAGAATCATTTCATATTTCAGCAACAACAGTTGAGTCACGATTCGTCGCAATGGATTTTATTTAAACAGTTTATCACATTAGAATATTCGTTTATATTAAACTCCCGTCATAGCTACACTTCAAGCTCGAAAACTTGCGAAGGGCGTTTTTGTGACCTTATTTTAGTTCAGTGATTGACTCAGAGAAGTAAAAAATGCAGTTATTCAAACACAAACATGTATAAAAGTAAGGAATCACAGATGCAAAAATTTTAGTATTTTTGGTCGGCTTATTTCTCCTTTAGTAATTTGTATATATTTTATTATTTTTTAGTAATTTGTATTCTGTAGTAATTTGTATTTTTATTTTATTATTCAATTGCATTTGCAAGTAAAAACTGCTTGTATTTCCCGTACCATTGGCCATTCGCAACGGAAACGTCAGTGCGGATCTCCAAGGAGTTGTCGTTGCAGTCGTCTTCGAGCTGGAAGTCCGTGAACGTGACCACGGCCCTTTGGCACTTGGGAGCGCGTATCACCTGCGTGCTTCGCATCGCTGGAAAACGAGTACAAATATGTCAGGAAGTGCATTTATGCAATAATTACAGTGGTGTGTCTTATGATGAAATACAGATTACTTTGAGTAATCTTTTGTGACGTGTCCATCCATTGTGACGCCTATTTTCGTTAAGTGTGACGAATGATAATACGCGCTAGATTGTTTAAAAAATCTTAGCCTTCAAAATCGAATATTTAATTACGATATTTGGAGCGATATTTATTTATACCCTGTGATATTAATTATTTCAATATTGATGTATATTTTTATTTAAATTTCCATGATTGTCAATCCAATGCTTCGAGAAACGCAGATCCCCGAATTCAACATACGCAATGATTTTTTTTAAGAACGAATAACGAACATACTAATGAATTTAGGTTCTATTTGGGCTTCACGAATTTGGGATTTGACACCAGCGTCGGTATGATTATATCATCAATCAACGAACAGCATAGAAGAATAAATATATAAATATTTCAATTCGCATTCATTTTTTGAACGTACCTCCCAGACGGAGAGATTTGGGGTAGCCAGGAGAGGTGACTTCTCCTGGCTTGGTGATGTTGGCGCTATGTGGGGTCAGCTGCTTGATCAGGGCGTCTGCGGTGAAGTGAACTTATGTTAATGATTTTAGAGTAAATATTCGAGTGCTTAATCACTGCTTATGGGCATCTCTGAGTTTGAATGGAAAACTAACATGGGATCATTTAATATCTCAAGCCTAAGATTTCCGGATATTACATTCACAATGATACCCTATTAAGAATACGGGAAATTTGTTGTGATGGTGACTTGCTCAATTGCTTGTTTATTCAACACAATCTGCTGTCATGGACATGAAAGCGGAATGAGGATGAGAATGATAAATACCAATTCAACCTAACTGTGTAGATTACAAGGAGTGCGAGTTCTCATTTCTTTGATTAATAAAAACAGTTGTTTAAACACATGAGCAGACTAACCTGCACGTCCACCTGTAAATTCGCGTACAAACTCTCTCGACCTTTGATTATGCACTAATCATGCCATTTGATAATGCATGTGTCATAGAAGAAAAATCTTGTTTGGACCTCTCTTCAGGGAAACGGTTGGATTCAATTTACGGAAATAAAATTTTCGGTCATTTTCTCAAAATTTAAGCTCGGTATTAAGCGACTATAGTTTTCTAATAATTGCTTCGAGCCTCACCGTTGTAGCTCATGACGAAGTTCTCACATTTTGCGCCTGTCGTGCCCAACGGACAAGCACATTTGCAGTTCTTCTTGGTGTAGCCGCCGTTCATGCAGGGTTCAGATGACAGCTTGCACTTCGCCAACCAGTCATCAGGCACACATAGAAAATAAATAAGTACAGATATCTTTTCCCTTTTTGCACATGAAAAATTTTACTCACTAAATGAAAAGCGGTTGTGCAAGTTCTTTCCAGCTTACAATTCCAAGTAATCCATGTTGTCGTTGTTTTTCCACCTGACCTAATAAACTTTCAGAATCCTAGCATAGTCTATTCGCTCTAGTGATGAAGATGAAAATCAATCTCTATGTAAAGGAAAATATTGTAGTGGAACATTATTTATAATTAGAGAATATGGAAATATATGATCATATATTAGTACAGAATAGGAACATGAATGGATTCATATAGAATACTATGTTACAGATCATGTGTCGAACACATCACCGCTACAAAATATACACTGTACAGTATACAGGCCTCACCTATGCAGCCGTACATTGTGTTCACGAGCTTCAAGTTCATGAAGGTAATTTCACTGCCATCGCCGTTAGAGTGCCCAACGGACAAGCACATTTGCAGTTCTTCTTGGTGTAGCCGCCGTTCATGCAGGGTTCAGATGACAGCTTGCACTTCGCCAACCAGTCATCTGGCACACATAGATAATAAATAATTGAATTGCTTAAGAGCACGCCGTATTATTACTGAAGTTTCTTTTACTATCCTTCAGAGTTTGTGGGTTTGTGTGTGGTTGAAGCCTGGCCGCTGGGGCGCGTAACCAGAATACTTGGTATATTTCCAGAATATGAAATTAGTTTTTAGTGGAAGAATAGGAAAGGATTACAGGAAAGGATCAGATCAAAATTTAAATTCGATTCTTCAATTAGTGTACGTGAATGAAATTAAATGTTCAATTTCATAATATTTTTCCGATATTATGAAACGAGAGTAAAATGAAAGTCATATCTTCTATTTAAATGTTGGCTTTGAGGGGTATTTATATTTTCAATTATGTAGGAATAATTGAAATGAGAGGATTAGGATCATAAAATTGCAGGAACTTCATAATTAATTTATTAAATTTGCAGGAACCTCAACCTTTGCAAATTGACGATATGATTCCTTGTTTAATTCAAGATGAAATACAAGTCGAGGAAATGGGCTAAATTAAAGCATCATCTTTTGGAAATTTCTTAATTCCGTCCATGAATAAGTAGAGATATCTTTTCCCTTTTTGCACATGAAAAATTTTACTCACTATATGAAAAGCGGTTGTGCAACTTATTTCCATTTTACAATTCCCGAGTAATCCATGTTGGCGTTGTTTTTCCACCTGACCTAATAAACTTTCAGAATCCTAGCATAGTCTATTCGCTCTAGTGATGAAGATGAAAATCAATCTCTATGTAAAGGAAAATATTGTAGTGGAACATTATTTATAATTAGAGAATATGGAAATATATGATCATATATTAGTACAGAATAGGAACATGAATGGATTCATATAGAATACTATGTTACAGATCATGTGTCGAACACATCACCGCTACAAAATATACACTGTACAGTATACAGGCCTCACCTATGCAGCCGTACATGGTGTTCACGAGCTTCATGTTCATGAATGTAATTTCACTGCCTGTGCCCATGGCGCCCATAACTGTTTGAAACCGAGGGTCTCTAGCGAGCATCACGCGCTCAGGGCCCTGGGAACCAGCCTGGGCAAGTCAAAACCATAGAAAATTAATTTAAATCCCGCATATTGAAAAAACAGTTTCTTGAGTATTGATATATGGGATATGTTTCCTGCAAATAACATGTATCCATTAACATACAAAAAATAGAGTGAACTAAGTAGAAGCAGGGAATTATATTTATGTATTATTCTCAAATATTCAAAATTAACTTATACTCCGAAGCAAAAAGAATAAATACTTAATTTGGAGCTTCAAAGGATCAGAAAGATATATTTAAATGGTATTCGACCTTCCATCGAAAAAATTCACTGTCGTTTCCTATATTTCATGCAGGAAACAATACTGAATAATTTTATGACATCTTTTGGAAGTTATGCTTTGCAAGTGAACTATGTCAATAATGTGCCTAAAAACAATAAAAAATTCTATGGCATCTTCCTTTTCATCAAGGTAACGAAATATTTTATTGGGATAATTGCTGTTAGAATGATCGTTTAGCTGCTAAACACGTTGAAATCCAATTTTATTATTGATATGAATAATAAAATATTTTTGCTTTTATATGAACATATCCTTATGAACATATCGTCATATCCATATATTTTATATGAAGATATCCTTTATATGAAGATATCCTTTTATATGAAGATATATTTAATATGAAGAACAGAATAATAAATTGAAAATCACTGCACGGAAAACTTAAAATGTAAAAAAATTCGAATTGGAAGCAACGATTATTCGGCAAGAACATTCGGCACTGCAGCCAATTTTGGATGTCTTACAGTATCTTGGTACTGCATGATGGAGTAGTAGTCGTAAGGGAGGCCGAAGTTGACGGTATTATCCTTATTAAAATTAACTTCTGCGCCAGGCCTAATGTTAGCTGTAACCACGATGATGTTGTCATCCCTGAAAACAAGTCCACAATCAATTTCGAAAACTCTTGCTGCACTTCCTTCCAATATAATCGAACCAAAATAGAAATTTCTACACAATTCTATTTATTTATAGTGCCAAGAAGTGCATTCCACGTTCATCTGTGGAATAGTTTTGTCGATTAAAATTTTCTTTCTTTATAAGATGGGCCTTTAAAGTGATTAAAACAAACGCTTCTGACTAAAATTTAACTTGAATTCTTGCAGCGATCCAGGTGGGGCGCTGCCGTGGGCTACAAATTAAACTCTTAACAAGCCTTGAGCCAATGTCCAGCCCAGCATGCAATTATATACTACCCTCTGATTGCTTCAGAGCTGGGAATACGCAGACTGCGCTGGAAAACCGTTATCTAGTTCGTTGAGACGCTGCCCAAAATTTTGACACGATGATCTTCAGGTGATACTTGAACGTGCTCGCTCATAAGCAGGGCTTAAGAGCGGTTATGCATCTCGAATCACTTATACTCCGGCCTAACCTCTACTGGCCTAACCTATTCACGCTATTTACAACCTTCTAGCAACTATTGATTGGCTCCAACTGCTCACTAGCTCCGCCTCTCTAACTTTCTGCAGCCAATGTGGTTACGTTAAATTCGGCTCGGGCTTGTTTTGAGTGGGGAAATGTTGCAACGTGAGTACTGAGTAGATTAGGCCATAAGATTTTAGGTCGGGAAGGTTAAGCCAGATTCAGTGTTACTATGCTTTTCTTAAGCATGCTATAGCGTTGATTGTGAACATACAACGCTATAGATTTAAGCACTTAACATGTTTGTCTGCGCAATATCAACGTTTCCGCAAAACTAGCATTTCCACGAAAAAAAAAACTCACAGTAGCTCAAAGCCTATGTGTAAACCGCAAAAGATACATAAAGCTATTCAAATTCACATCACTACGGCGTTCAGCTACCACGGCACAAAACAAATCTCAGCGTAAACTACATTAGCTACACCAAAGACCAACTCAGCGTAAGCAACATTAACTACACCAAAGACCAACTCAGTGTAGACTACATAATTTCATTCCTTGCTCGGCAATTCCAACACTAACCTGTCACTGCGGGACTGTTCGTGTAGCAGCCCCATCGCGTGTCCAAGCTCGTGGATGATTCCCCTGAGCTGTTAATCGGGTACCATGCGTTAATGAGGTACTAACAGGAGGATGAAATGCAAATAAGACACTGTTTTGTAATCGGAGTTCTGGAAGGCTCCTGTCTATTATGCGTTCTTGCATAAGCAACAAATTATGTCAACATAATCTACTGTATATCATCTGGCAACCACTGACTCGTGAGAAGTTGTGAAATATTCATAGGAAAATAGGCGTCCTTGGTCATACACAAAATTTGTTGTACATAGGCGTCCATTTATATTACAAAAAATCCGAAATTTTCAAAATATCGTTATGCGATATCAAACTACATGTACAAAAATTACTGCAGTTTATTAGGTCAAATGAGGAACTCAAATAACCTGTTAAATCAAAAATTATACACAAATTGCATTTGTAGTAAAAGACAGTGTTTATCATGAAAATCAACGATACAAGTAAGTACTTTCTGAAGCGATATTTTCCTACAATGATGTTTATTCGTATTTTTTACATAAACATGCGATGCTAATTACGTTTTAATATCGAATATATAATATACCTTGAATATAATTATTGGTGTCAATAAATATCTGAAACCATTTAACCCATAAGAAGAGCGTAGAAGCTAATAATTATATATTGTGAAAAAGCAAAGCGAAAAAAGTTACAAGCTCTGTACAAAATTATTTCTTATAACCTAGAACAAAATTTGAATAAACCCTTCTATGTGGGACGCACATTACATGCAGAGCCTGCGATGCTGATATCCGTGATCTCGCCTTGCGTGTAGCCCACGCTGGACCAGCAGCTCTCCTCTATCATCAAATTGAGGTACTCAGCCGTGGTGTCAGCCGCAGACAACTCGGGGAACTCTAAGCACGTCTTAGACTCCCAGGCGCTGATGCCCAGCTTCACCAGAGTCGCGTTTATCTTCGCTATTAAATTCAGGAAAGGGAGTTTGTTTTATTGGGTTCGTTGAATAAGGAAGTAGTAACATTTTTGACTGTGGAGTGTCTAACTTTGTCACTAATACACGATTGTCAGTCGAACGTTTGTAGGGAGAATAACTCGTATGATTTTGTAGTAACAGGATAAAGCAAATTAAAGTTTGTTCGATGGACAAAACTAATTTGAAGGACAATTTTTTTTCAAATGTTGTCTCAGATATCTGAGAAGCCGCTGATATCAACCCTAGCATGTAATGTTATATGAGGATAACTTACTCGCAATATACATATATTAGAATATCTCAATTTGTTTATCTTAATTTTTTGGCACAAATAAACGAGTGGTTAGTTAAAATTATTTCACGAAAGAGAATCACTATTAAATGAAGCTAACGTTGATTTTCTAAGTTGAATCGAATAAAATAATAAGATGTGTTAACGATTTCTATTGCCACAGTAACTATTTATCACAACGTATTCAACATGTATACACTCACGATCTGCTATCTTGTATGGAAGTTTGACAACTCCGTTCGTTTTCGGCCAAAGCACTTCTTTAGACTTCAAGTTCCTAGCGAGCAAACTTTGCCACTGTGCCGCGGAGTAGAGCATGTCGCCGACCAACACAGACCCGTCCGCTCGGTTAGGCACGCCCTTGTGGTATCAGACATTTAATTTACTGGTTAGTAGGTACTGATGCGATGTTAGCAGACCGTTCAAACATCTAAACAAGTAAGAAAACTTCAAAACTAAGGGTATTTTATTGTAAACAACTTATTTACGGCTGGATTTGAGAAAGAAAATCCAATGAATATATAGAATTATTTGTACACGCTCTTTACTCATAATTCTTAATATACGCAGGCTTCACAGTCTATTGCAGTTTATGGCACTATAAAATAAATATTACACAAGTTTCACGCTCTAAATTCGCCGCTAAACATTCAAGCGATTTCATACAAATGAGAATTTTTTCTCGCGATTGAATGATTAAAAAAGTTGTTTTTTAATCTCAAGGGGATCGGCTACCCCTACGGAAAACTTCTACAGTTATTATCCGATTGTCATGAAACTTCACATACATACGTAAAATGTAAAAAGAAAAAAACATTTTGCTCATATGAATTTTTCGGAAAAATTGATAGAAAACGTGAAATTCATAGAAAACGGCTAAAAAGGGGTACTTTAGAAAATCTATCTCCTCCCACAAATAACATCCTACAACATCGAGACACGTATCAATCGATTCGTAAAGACCTGGGTCTATACTTTCAAAAAAAGTTTGGAGATCGTATGTTCATCAGCCAATCATTGATGGCCTTTCAAGCAAAATCCACCAATCATAGACAAGAAAATAGAGCGTAAGTACTTACGTTCACTTAGCGAGTTTTGAAAGTATGGCCCCATATCTATTGACTCTAACATCACTTTTTTCATTTTCCATCTAGTTTTTTTATTGCGTTTTTTCTTCATTTTTCCCATTTTTTTCTCATTTTTCACCCCTCCCCCCCCTTCTCCCCCATATAAAAAACGAACCAGACCGAAATTCAAAAAAGTGATGTTAGAGTCGATAGGCCACCCCCGTTCTATGGGGCGTGGTGCAGTAGAAAATGGAGGTACAAAGATGGGTGTACCACCAATCGATGCGTAAGAAAGTGCTCTTTCAAACAAGACTATGCCCACTTTAGTGCCATGATTGGCTGCTTAATGCCAGGCCTTCCTTTGTGGAGTGACCAGCGCGTCATTTATCCTCGTAGAGTTTTGTTAAGGGACCTAAAACCCGCCTTCCTTTGAGGAGCTGTCAAAAAGTCATTTTTCGACGTACAGGGACGATACTTATACCGTTCGATGCGCAAGAAAACAACCTTTAAGATGAGATAAGAAACAGAAAAACTCAAAATTTTTCAAATTTTAGGGTAGCCGATCCCCTTAAAAAAAGTCCCTTTTGTATTCTGTGTCTAAGATAAATCGCATTTATTGAAAGATGGTGACTTAAATCGAAGGACATCGTCTTGAAAACTAACATTTATGTTACGCGTTCTCACTAGTATTTATTACTTGACCTGCACGATGTACAGATGACGATGTACAGATGTAACAAAAAGTTTTAAACAAAGAGAACTGAAGCATCAAATATCATCAACCATAGACTCTATATATTCAACAAAAATTTATTTTTACAAGCATTATGGTTGCCCGGGCACCATCCATTTTCACAACCATTAATCGAACAGAACATCAGAATCTTACGTCTGTGCAGATCAGTGGTTCCCAAACTTTTTCAGGCTGGCGCCCCTTTTGGCTCCCTAGTGAATTTCTAGCGCCCTCAACAGACACATATGAAAACATACGCCTATTTCTTGAAATTTAATACGCTGCATTTTAAAAGAGAAAGGTTAAACACAAATATGTATTTCACATATAGAACCCCATTTAGTAAACCAATATGTTTTTCAGCTGATTTAACTGTTCCTGCACTAGAAACCTAGGACGTCTCGGGCAAATTTGCGGCTGGACTCGTGGCCGGTCTCACGGTAAATCTCCAAATTCAATGATCAAGGAATATCTCTCAAACTAATGAACGCAGCTCAATGAAACTTGGAACATGTATTCATCAGAACCAAAAGGTGATGTTTAGCTCGTGCAAATGTTTAAATTGCACCTTCACTCGTGAGTTATATTGCGCAGGCCGAAATTCGCAGTGATCAAAGAATTTCTTCCTAACTACTGAACAGATTTGAACGAAATTTTGAATGTACACTCCTAACTACCAAACGGTGATTTTGTTTTCTGTTCAACTTGTAAAATTTGTTTCGATTTTGCCTTCGTTTGCGATTTTTTTTTTCATTTCACCGTCATTCTTGATTTCACAACTCCTTGTAGTAGGCCCGTATCGCCGGGTAATTTGTCGCTTAAATTAACGGCGATCAAGAAATTTCTTCTAAACTACTGAACAGATTTCAACAAAACTTTATATATAAATACCTAACCTCCCAACAGTGATGTTTAGCTCGTGAAATTTTTTATATTTCACTTTCGTTATCGAGTTATTCAGATATAGGAGAAACGACCGGCTTTCTACCGAGAGCCGTTCACGTATAGCCGTATAACTCGCAAACGAAGGAAAAATAGAAAAGAATTGTAACGAGCTAAACATCACCGTTGCTGAGGTTAGGTATTCAAATACTAAGTTGCGTTCAAATATGTTCAGTAGTTTGGAAGAAATTTCTTGATTACTGCTAATTTAAGCACGTATTGCTGTTTAAATCACGAAAGAAGGAGAAATGAAAAAAAAACTCGCGAACCAGGGCAAAATTGAAAAAAATGTTCACGAGTTAAACGTTGCCGTTCGGTAGTTAGGACTGCAAATTTAAAATTTCTTTCGAATCTGTTCAGTAGTTTGGAAGAAATTCCTTGATCACTGTGAATTTCGGCCCGTATTGCCATATAACTCACATATGAAGGCAAAAGTAAAAAAAAATTTACACGAGCTAAACATTACCGTTATTTCCTAATTTATACGTGTACCAAGTTTCATCGACTTACGTTCATTAGTTTGAGAGATATTCCTTGATCGTCGAATTTGAAAATTGGCCGTGAGACCGGCCGCGAGTCCGGCCGTTAGTTTGTCCGAGACCTAAGCCCAGGAGAGGTTAAAAAACGGATCTGGGCCAAAAAATCATAACTGGGAGTCATGTGCTGCACGTGTTGTGTACAAATCGTCAAACAATAGTTCGAACTTTTGACTTCGAATTCGGACTGTCACCCCCCTACCGCCCCCTATCGCCCTATTCTTCCTTACCGCCCCCTATCGCCCTCTTCTTCCTTACCGCCCCCCAAATTCTTTCCACCGCCCCTAGGGAGGCGACATCGCCCACTTTGGGAACCACTGGTGTAGATGAACGCCTAAAATTGAAGGATTGTGTACCTTAAAAACAGTTCTTTTCTAGCTGTTTCAAAAATAATTAAAAAATGGCTTCATTTTCCTTGAGAAAAAAAAATATATTTCCGAAAGGTTAGAATAAATAGACTGTACCATTGGCGCGGAGATGGTCTCCACAACGGCGTAGCATAAGCACAGCGCCAGGAGCGATTGATAGGCCTTCCCTCTTGCCATTTTGAACGCCATCCGAGTATCTGTTATGAATGAAAACATGTCAAAAGTCGTAATATTTCTTCTGTAACATCTACAATGGAAGCCTGTATAGTGTACAAGCAACAAGGGACGAAAAGAAAATTTCCTCGATTTACTGGAAAAGCGTGCCAAACTGCGTTTAGAGTTAATTTAGAATTATACAAAATATTTTTTATCGATAATATTATTCAGACCAGTTCCGTCATCAGTTCAAAAAATCAAGAATACGAGTAATCAATCAACCGACCAAATGTTATGAATAATTTCCAATTAATTAGTCGTACATTTTATTCAGTTCAGATTGAGACGCGGTGGAGATCAGTCGTGCGGTATAGTCGCTCCAGAGCCTGACCGAATTTCAGTTGCCAGGTTTTGATTGCTTTCATAATTTAAACGAAGAGCAGTGTAGTAGAGGTGTAGCTCTGTGGGTTAGAACCTTTTATGGGGCCCAACAAGTGAAGTTATCAGCAGAGCACCAGTCAGCTAGAGAATCAGTGTGGTGTGAGCTTTCTTTAAAAAGTGCTATACAGAAAAGACGCCTCGGAAGCGTGAACGTCTCAACTTTGCGAAAGGCGACTATGTTAAACTTCGTGAATCAGTGAGTGCAGCGAACATTTCGTACTGTATCACGAACATGAATGTGGCGGAGTCTTGGTCATTCATCAAGAACATAGTTATGTCTGCAGTTGATGCGTGTGTACCTAAGATAAAGCTCGGTGGAGTCAGAAAAACACAGTGGATGAACCTGTCTCTTATACACATCTAGATGTGTATAAGAGACAGGCTATAAACTAAAAAAACTGCGGTTCAACTTATCCACGCGACAACATTTCTTCTCGCTTCGAGTCACTGACATGTGGAACAGCCTCCCTGAAGATATTGTTGACGCTCCGAGTATGAACGCGTTCAAGAACAGACTAGACAAGGCCATGCATGAGCATATGTTTAGTCTTAAAATGCCTCGTACCCTACGGAACAACTGATATCTAGAAGCGATTTTTAATCTACCGTCCGTTGAAAAGATCTGATCAAAAGGCTAGTATAGTCAAGAAAAGTACAAGAATCGGCGACAGGCCTATCCAGGCCTATTCTTTAATGCCGAAGATACTATACTATATATACTATACTATTATGTCTGTATTGTTTTAAATTTTATCATTTTCTTCGCTTTCAAATTATTAAGTCAAACATACACACGTTCGTATTCAAGCGTAAAAGTCTCATTCTGGTATAAGGTTCTCTAAATTTATAAGACACATGAACTGATCATCAAACGCTTCCGACATTCCTAGTAGAATTTAATTATAATTTACTGCCATAATTTTTATTTCGAAATTTTGTTAGATGACATTTCTTGAATTTATTTAATCACACGATTGGATTGAAAATATGTGTATATTGAATCAAAAGATTGAATTGAAAATATGAGTTTATTGATTCACACAATATGCAGTCTTACTGCGCAGAGAAATGAACAAACGAAAGCGTATCTTACACCGCACCTTGACTGGCAGATAGAAGTCTTGTTCTGAGGGCTAGCTCGCCGCCTGTCCTCCATATATACGTTATTTGAGGGTAGGAAGGGAAATGGAAGGGGACTGCAGGGCGGACTAAGAGAAGAGGATGTGGGAGAGAAATGTGGGGGGAAAAATATGAGATGAGTCACGATGATGGGGAGGGCGAATTACTAAAGGGAAATTAAATAGTGAGGAAAAATGAGCGGTAAGCCTGTAGGTGCTTAGGAATGAGGCTATTAGCGTTGATGAAGTGGTTGCTGGATTAATACAAAAGTATATTAGATTATAAGATTTTATCATCGGAGACGTTATATGAAAATTTTTACATTAATTTTATTTATTCGACCAATTTGTAAATTTATATTATTATTATGTATTATTATTGATATAATTATTAATATAAATATTATAACATTAATTATAGAAACCATTAGTTTCTTCTGGGTGACGAAGGGAATTACTTACGAAATAATTTTATGTATTATTATTGATATAATTATTATTATACCTATTATAACATTAATTATAGAAACCATTAGTTTCTTCTGGGTGACGAAGGGAATTACTTAAGGAATAAATTCTCAAAAATTCCGCTTATTTTATAAAAATAAACAAAATCTCCCGCTAATTTACGGATTTAATTAAATTTTAGCTAAATCAGGTATTTCAATCGGTGTGTGCTCTGTGCTTTTTGGTCATAAGATTTTAATTTGAGATGAACAATAAAATCAATTAAATGTACGGTAAACAAAAATCCTTAAGAAATTCAGTAAAACATAAAAAATTAGCTTCCACAAAAATGTTATATTCTAATTCAAGCATATAATAATGTCTTGAGTTTTATTGGAAGATATATTTTTTTCGGTCAAAATTATTATAGAAAAACTGAAATAATTTTTGACTTAATTTTCGATGCGTCGCATCCCAAATTATTTTGAAAATATCTGCCTCAAATTTATTAAAACTGCTGCTGCTGCTAAATTTTATTTTTCTTAATCGAAAATACCCCACAATACAAATTACTCCCATTAATCTTTAATGGCCAATTTCACAGAAATTTCTGTTTAGATACTCCGCAAATGTGATTTCATCTTGGTCACACATCAATAATATATTTATTTAATGTTTAAATTCTTTCATATTATATAGGATACTAAGTTTCGTAAATATTTCTAAACATGTAGATAAGCGATGGCTCCATGTAATAGTGTAACAATTTAGTATGATTTGGATAGTTTGCATAACATTCTGCATGTAAAATAACTCATGAACTTAAATGAGGATAAATTATTCATTCAGATATTACAGAAGTGATTCCATTATTTTTTTGGTGAAATACTTTTATACCTTCATTTATTGTTTCATCTATTGTGTTTAATGAAATGACGTGAACATTATTTTTCAGGATGACCTAATTAAGTCAAAAGTGAATGTTACGAATCCATTTAAGCATTTCTTTTAGATTATTAGCGAAATAATTTGCATTTTGCATACTTATTCCTGCGAATGTTTCCATAAGGAGTCGTTCTTAAATCTATTACATGCGTGCTGTAAAGTATAATAACTAATTTTCCAGAAGTAGGGTAACATACTGTATATGGGGCAGCGAGCCCATTGCGGGTCATGGGCCCATAGCGGGTTTCTCGCTAAGTATGGCAGATATTGGTCCGTGTTCTCTACCGCCGGTCGACAGTTTCACTGGGATGAAGTGTACGGATTTACGTTTTGCTAAGGGTTTGCGTTATTAAGTTATTTGTGAAAAACTGTTTTAGCCCAGATAAAATTTTTTTGCTGCTAAATAAAACGGTTTTGATTACTTAACATGAAGCTTTTGAAATTACTCTGAATTATATTTTGAAAGTAATATTTATAGGGATAATTTTGAGATCAAGTTTAGACTAATAGCTTTTAAAATAAAATTTTGACACGATATAAATTGAAATGATACCTAGTAGGGCACGCGGGCCCACGCGTGTCACGGGGCAAAGCGCCCATGGTGAAGTCTTGTGTTATACATCATTAGATTTGTCTCAATGACCTTTCCAAAACTATGACTAACTTTTTGAAATAACAAATTACACTTCATATTGAACGATTTTTTGATTTACCGACTCAAGGCAGCAGGTTTAGTTTCTAGTTATGCGTATTTATGACCCCTTATCGAGTTATTGACTCTTGCCTTGCCAAAAGTTGATTTCAGTCAACACCAATGAGCTAAAAGTTGATGAGTTTATATGGAGTTGGCTAAAATCACGATTAGGTACGAATTCTCTGCACATAATATCTGGATTATGGACGAAACTGGAACGAAGTTTTTTTCTGATTAACCAAATATATTTTTTCTAGTAAGGATACATTTTTTCATGTCAAGGACAAATTTTTTATCGCAAGGATATATTTTTTCAAGTCAAGGAAATATATTTTTATGTCAATGAAATATTTTTCTACACGTCAGTGATAGATTTCTAAAGCCAAGAGTATATTTTTTCAAGTTAAGGATATGATTTTTTGAGTTATTAGTAAATGATTGAATGTCATATTTTTTATTACATTTTTCTTATTTGTAACTGTAAAGTGTTGTTTTATCATATTTAAACGAAAAATATGCAATTGTGGTATAGGGTCCAAGGGTGGGCCCCTTCCCCAAGCCCATGGGCCAATTGCCCCAGGGGTGGTGCAATGGGCCCATTTTGACCTTTTTACAAAATAGTGTTTCATTAAAAATTTAATAACTCTATAGGCGTCTAATTCACATCATACATCCCTTATTAGTTGTACCTTTAAACAAAACAAAGAACCACCTCGTATCAATTAAATCTTCATCAAAAATTTAGTTTAAAAAAGTGGGGGGCGCGCAGCCCCATGTTGCCCTATAATTCTTCCAAATAGTTTGACGCAATGCTTGGTACATTTTTCGCACGATTTTTACAATCGTGTAGTAGGCACAATTTTCGTTCAATTTGTACAACTGTGTAGTAGGTACAATTTTCGTTCAATTTGTACAACTATGTAGTAGGTACAATTTTCGTACAATTTATAAAATTGTGTAGTAGATCCGATTTTTATACAATTTGTACAGTTGTGTGTGTAGTAGGTACAATTTTAGTACAATTTGTTCAATTGTGTAGTAGGTATAATTTTCGTACAATTTGTTCAATTATGAAGTAGGTACAATTTTCGTACAATTTGTTCAATTGTGTTGTAGGTACAATTTTCGTACAATTTGTTCAATTGTGTTGTAGGTACAATTTTCGTATAATTTGTTCAATTGTGTTGTAGGTACAATTTTCGTACAATTTGCTCAATTGTGTTATAGGTACAATTTTCGTATAATTTGTTCGATTGTGTTGTAGGTACAATTTTCGTACAATTTGTTCAATTGTGTTATAGGTACAATTTTCGTATAATTTGTTCAATTGTGTTGTAGGTACAATTTTCGAGAGAACCTTAATTGTTGTGAGTCATCGTCGATACACAAGTGTCTCAGACGTGCGTGATTTGTCTCGCTTGTTCAGTTCAAAAAGACGACTGGCTCATGTTGGCTGTGAAAATATTCCAACGTTTTAAAACAAACTCAGCAGAGTAGTTATCTTGCACCGAGACGGCAAAATGTTGTAGGATTCTTCACAAATTGTAAGCCAATATTTAGGGGCTGACGATAACTTAGATTGATCGTGATACGCGAACAAATGCCGGAGCTCGAGAGACAATGACACAGCCAAATAATCACAGAATGTAGCTTTGACGAATATTTGCGATTTGTATTCACAATTGCAATTTATTGTGACGATACTACGACTCACTGATAATAAAATTTTCAGTATTTTGTAAAAATTCTTAACTCGCACAACTGGATAATATACTGATGCGTGTAACGCTTTAAGAACATTCAAGCTTCAATTGATTTTTTTACTAAATTATTATAGTATGACAGATTTTTATAACCCGGAGTTTCAGAACTCAATATTTCGTGTTAAATTTTGAAAATTCAGCATAATAAATTCAGAAGTATGATATTTTCTAATTTTTCTATATCATTGCGGCCTCTCTGAAGATAAATTGTTCAGAAAATATTTGAAATCCGTCGCCTTTGAAGGGGATTCATTAGAATCTCCGTCAAATCCTCTTCAAGTTGTCCATGCAGAAAAATAATGATAGTATAAAGAATTTTCAAGAAGGAGTTATTAACTCCGTCTTCAATTGTAAATGATGTGATGTTTAATTGTGTTTTTTTAGAGAGTTTTTTTAGTTATTTTTCTTTCGATTATTTGTTTGATATCGAGCGATATTAGGTCGATTTTATTCTCGATCTTTACCATTATGACTGATCTTGATAAAGTTTTGTTAGAATGAATATATTATATTACTGATTGTGAAATCCGATTACATAATTAGGAATTTGTTGCAACTTAATTTTTTAATATATTGTGAATGTGAAATAAAAGTTTCTGTCATTATCATTTTTTTAATCCTGAAAGGTAATTTAAATACACTTAATGCGTAGTTGCGGCCATCGGTTAACAATAAAGTTTTCTTGTGGCCTCCGAAGAAGTTTCCCCCTCCTTGTACTGCAAGATTATTGAAGTGACGCAATAAAAATTTTGGCACATTTGGGTAGAACATCCTGCGGAATTAATTATTCAGTATAATATAATATAATATTATATTATATAATATAACATAATATAATATAATATATATGTTCTGCTTCCATTAGCCCATTTTGGTCTGTCGCCGATTCTTAACCGCCAGGCGAGCCGCTTTCGGCAAACTTGCTGCTCAAATTTTGGTTAACTCAATCACTTAGCCATTCCGGTCTTGCTAAACCTAGATGCTGAATTACCTCATTCTAAACTCACAATCAAACTAATAAAAATTGAAACGCATGAAAGTCTTTAAATAACATTGATTATTAATCCGTTTCAGATTTTTGTTTCTCTCAGACCGTGAGGTTGTAGATGATCTTCTTCCTCAGAATTAATAGAGAAGCCTAACTAATCGTACAAAGAACACAATTGAATCATCAATATCTCATGTCACTCTGCAGGTAATGCAGACTTGCTCATAGAGCACGAAACATTAGGCATAACGTTAATTTTTTTGATTTGGTTAAATTCCGCATAATGAGGCAAATGTTTATTATATTATCAATTGGTTAGTCCATTGTTTATCCTTACATAATTTTTGGGATATTTGAGCTAAAGAACTCAAGTTATTTGACAGCGTGTAACGTCGTTATAAAATAACGGAAAAATTCGGAGTCAGAAGACTGAAACAACGCGATGAAGGAAGGATTCATGAGTTCGATTCCGGATCGAAACGCTTGTAGGTTCTTTTGGTTGAACGGATTTTCTATGATCGAAATTTTGTCGATCATAGAAGGAATTTTGTCGATCAAAATTTTGTCGAGACAGAAAAAACTTCTTAGCTGTTCAGAAAGGTTTCCGCAAGAAGAATTGTTAATAATTAACAGGCAAAATCAAGCTCTGGTATCCTAATTTGCTAATTTGAGGAGCCTACTCATTGTATATTGCCGGATATAAATCTTGTAATCAAATTATTATGACGTAGAAGTTTTAGAGATTTAGAAACTGTATTGTTAATATAATTGTTTTGAATTGATTTTTGCTTATATATTTATTGAAATTTGAATCTGAATTTAGAGATTTAGGTCGTTGTGATTGGGAAGTTGAAGAGATATAGTATACTCAGTGTAAATTCACAATTGCGCATTATATGAGTGAATATATGGCTGGGGAATGGGTGTGACAGATTGGTTAAGAATTATCTGATTTACTTATTCATTATTCGTTTTATTTTAACAACTTTAAACTTTAAATAATCCATTTCTTTCTTCTATGATGAGATGTTCAAGACCTGGTGCAAAGAATTTCATTTTTCCCAATTTTAGGTTACCCATCAGAAGGCTCAGTATTCATGGCTTCTCTATTCATTTAGAATGATGTGGGACGTAAGGTAATGACTGATAAAATTCAAAATTAATTGGATATTTTGAATGTTCTTTTGTCTGAAACGAAAGATGCAATTAAAAGTGTTTTAAAAATCATAATATTGAAATTTTAACATGAAATTTTCATGCCAATAGTTTTCAACGCTGTATCCATGATACGAAAATCTTGTTCTTGGATGTCTCCTCTATGTACAAGGATGCAGCGTACAAATTAAGCGGTCCTCGCCGTGTTGGCTGAGAAAATAAGGCTGAGTCACAGAACAACCCGGCAAGAAAATTGCGCCGGCACTGAAAAGAAGATTTATCGCAGGCTTGACAGCAATAATCTAGAGTCAATGTTAAGGCACGGGAGACCCAAATAATTGATCGCGATTCTTCTACACTGACGTTAATGACAAGTTCAATAGAGGATTTCGCGACGTAAATCTTCTATCGAGACAAGAAATACGTATGAACTGTGAACAATAGCCAAGATTTAATGTTTTTAACTGTGAATTATATCTTTTTCATGTTAATTCCAAATATATGCAGTATTTGTGCAATTTTTTTACAGAATTCAGCAAATGATGCATCACCTACCGAATTCGCATAATGTAAAATTATTAGGTACAATTATTATTATTATTTTAGAGTGTAAACGATTCGTGACGGCGTTGAAAACGTTAAGAGGTAAACAAAATAATAGACATAAACAGAAAATTTCAATTCATGTGTAACAGAATATAATTTATGTGAAGACTATAACGTATGTATATGATTAATGCAGCTAATTGTTATCAATCATCAAGGGGAAAATAAAGATGACTCATGATGCGTGTCACTGACATGCGTGTTGTTCACGCATGTCAGTCATAAGCGAGCCAGCACTCGTTGAACGACGACACTTTATTTTTTTTTTTTGGGGGGAGGGAGTCTGCCTCGCTTGTATCTCAAAAAACACACACTTAAGAAACACTGTCGTATAATACATTGATTCTCAATTAATAATCAAACCTTTGCTCAAATTTTATAAATTTAAAAACGGACATCACGGTCTGCAGGAAATTTTTGTGTTAGCTAGACCCGATTTGCTTGAATTCTTTCAACAAAAATTCAGACAAGATGCAAAATTATCTTAATTATAACTATAGCAGAAAAATTATTTTGGCATAATATTACATTCAAACGTCCACATTGTGTGTTCTTCTACTGGAAAAATTAGTAACTCAACCAGGCGTGGCTTATGGTGAAAAATACACGATTTAAGTTCATTTCTCTTTTAATTATGTACTTATATTATGAGTGTCATTTACGGACTAATTAAGTGAATATATTATGAAGAAATGGTAAAAAATATTTTGCATTTACGTATTATTAAAATAATGTGTTGCGACTGATAAAACTGACATCATTGATGTTTAAACCAACAGAAAAATATTAAATATCAAAGTAAATATATTTTGAGATTTCTAGGAAAGCTAAAACATATTTTATTCTAGGAAAGCTAAAACAGTGTCCATTATACTTGGGTTGCAAGAAAGGTGTTTTTATTTTCTGGATTCCATCTACATTAAGAGTCTCATAACCATGGAGAATCTTTTACATGAAAAGCTGCTGCCAAAAACTGATCCCTCTAAGAAGAAGAAACCTGACGATAACTATCGTGAAGCATTAAAAGTTAATATTTGATCTAATTCTAGATTTATTCCTGTAAGAAAAATATATAATGAAAAATTTCCCGCAGCAATCTAATACCTAATCATCAATTACCTGGAGATATGGATAAATCAACAAAAATAAAAAAGAAAACTAAAATAGAACATATTTTCCTTGAAAATTTTCTTTATGGCACGTTTTTTAAAATAAAATGAGGAATTTTAAATCGAGATGTAGGAGACTGTATTAGCGTGCGTTCAGCTTGTTGGTATGAGAAGAATAATAAATTTAATATTTTACCCAATAAATTTAACATTTTGTGGTTACCTGAATAATGCAATAAGCAGATGACTTGCTTAGAAATGATTTAGGATCAAAATATGAGAACTATTCTGTTAGATCTTTAAAAGAATTTATATATAAGCTATTTATATATTTTATGAAGTATTGAGCTTCATTACAGATTCGATTGGGTTGAGTACATTTTTTTAAAATATCTAGTTGAAACTATATTATAAATTATAAGTCTGTTTATATTAATGCTGGATTATTATTAATAACGGGATTTATGATAAAATATATTCAATCCGGAGTGAATAAATGATAATATAATTCTCAGAAAATTCCACTTAATTATATAATATAATAAATATAATATAACTAAATTGCAATGTCTAAGTTGAGTTTGAGTTGAATATTGGAAAGTTCTATTAACTGATGTTTGATGTTGATAGTATTTTCCAATATATTTCAAATTTCTCAAATTTATACTAAAGTTAAACCATGGGCTCAGCCATGTTAACATTACACTAGACTTTTCACATTTCATTACAGTACAGACCTACACAAGCAAAATTATGAATGCCAGTATTTCCTTCTCTTTAGAAAAATTTTATATGTAAATTATTGTCAAAGAAGTACGAATTTTGTGAAGGAAAAATCGTTCAATTGGTGCAATTTTTTGGAGAGATCATGCAAACAAAGCCTTAATAACTCACAAATATTTCAACGAAACTAACTAGAAGTTATCTGAGTTTAACATGCACGGTACATCATAAAAATATAGCTTCAACAATTGAACTTTTAGCAAAAAAGCATTGATCTTTAAGAGCACGAGACAAATATGTTATTCAAATATGAAAATTAATCGATTCAAATCAATTGAACAAATGTGAACTATTTGCTCTACTGTTCCATGTTAATTAACGCAGGTTGCAAATTTGTTGAGAAAATCAGCATACATATTAATTAATATAAATGTTGTTATACAAAGTGGTAACTGTTTAACACGACACGTTTTAAATAGATTTTTAAAATGATGTCCTAATGTCGTGATGGATCATACACTCATACAGCTATTATCGTGTTGCCATAAAATAAATATACCTATGAGCGTCCTCTTATTAAATTATTGATGCGCAAAAGTTCATCAAATGTCTGCGAATAAAAGTTAGTTTACGGCTAAAATATTTTACGCTACAAAAACTAAAAAAAATTAATGATGATTTAATATCAGTTAATCCTAATAGAGATGAATTCTCAGACAATCTAAAAATACAACAAAGTTTATCGGAGAATCGTAATATGGTCGAAGATAAATTTTATACAAATTGCAGAGTAGAAGAGTGTGCAGATATTGTTATAGTTCCAGAGAAGTTAAACGGCTCAGCACCAAACACTTGCTTCGATTTCTATAAGACGGGTTTTATTTTTATAACCAAAAACTGATTTGAGATTTTTGTTAATACATGGATACTTTCTGTACGGACAAAACTAAAGGAACTTATATATTATGGTTTGTCAATCCACAGTATCGAAATCAACCTCACTCCGGGTCTGTGCATAATATAAATTAAATTTTCTGTCCATTGAATATGAAAAATGCACGCACTTTTTACGTGAAAATTGTAACTGTTCGAAATTTCAAGGATCTAAAATTGTTAATGATAATAATAATAAATATTATTAAATTAAATTTACCTGGATTGGAAGTGTAGAAAATGACTCGAAATTCTTGTCAGTGTCAGGCCTCAGTAAATGAATGTTGAGTCCTAGCATATGTTGCGCGATTATAGAGTATTATTATTGATTGTTTTATACATCTTGGAAGTTCTCAGTCCTACTTTCAGGACTTCGACGATTAAAATATTATTTCTTCAAGTAGAAGATGAGCTTTATTTACATTTAACTTTATTTAAGGTGACAATAATTATTCACCTCAGCAAGGCTAAGGTGGATTTCAATAAAGGGAAAAACTGTTTTCAGAAGTTAAATTGAAATAATTATAAAAAATTGCTTTTATATGAATTTTTTCACTAGCTATATATCCTTAACAACCATGTATCCTTCCCACGGTTTTTCTTCTTTGTAGTCTCCTCAATACACGTGTTGCTTACGATAGTGACATGTGTTGTGATCAAATACACTGCACTTACATTGTTGATTGTGAAAATATTCCAGCGATACGAAACAAACCCGGCCAAAAAATTGGACCAGCACTGTGTGGACAAGTAATCGCAGATCAACAGTCATGATCATAAATCAGTAGTAGAACAAAGGAGATCCAAATGATGGATCGATTTCTTTCAACAAAGAATTGACAGGGAAGTAAATAGCGAGGTTCGATGTGAAAAATTCTGTCCTCAAAAACATGTACGATTATGTGGACTTCAATCGTAGTTTTCAGCTTCAAACTTCCAGTCTTTATTGTTAAAGTATTTTTCTATCCATGCGAATTTCTCGCATTAGCTTTACTACGAAAGCTACAATATTAGCTTCATTGGGTATGAAGGCGTAAACGATTCGATACGACGTTGAAAACGTTATGAATTTAACAAACAATATAAAGAAACAAAGAATATCAACTCGTGTACAAAAGAATGTAATTTATGAGAAATATATAACATGTGTACATGATTAATGCAGCAAATTGAGGAAAATAAAGTGGACTCTGGATCTTGTTGTTCTGATGTTGTTCACGCACGAGTCATAAGCGAGCCAAAACTTGTTGAACGACGACAGATTACTTCTGGGAGGCCAATTTCTGCAGAATTCATAAGAAAATTCTGCCTCGCTTGTATCTCAATTATATACGTTAAAAAATTACTTGTTAAAGACAACACTTCTAAAGAATCCAGTGTTTCCAATGTTACAGATGTACAATGAATTTCTAATTTTATTTTAAAATATTAAAAAAATTAATTTTCAAATTTTTTATTACATAAATTTTTTTCAAAATTATTTATTCTGTCAATTGATTCATGCATTTCCTTCAACTTCACACAAGTGTGCAAAATTTCATATTAATTGGACAGGTAAAAGTGTGTCAAATATCAATTATAAGATTTGTAGCTGACAAAATTATTTTTTCTGTTTTTTTAATATTGAAATAAAATTTTTTTTATTCACAAAATTATTTATTTCGTCATTTGATTCATGCATTGTCTCCAACTTTACGCGAGTGTGGAAAATTTCAGATCGATAGGATAAGTAGAAGTGTGTTAAATTTTGATTACAAGATTTGTAGCAGACAGACAGACAAACAAAAAAAATTAATTTTTCAAGTTTTTTAATATATAAATTTTTTTCAAAATTATTTATTCTGTCAATTGATTCATGCATTGCCTCCGACTTCACACAAGTGTGCAAAATTTCATATCAATTGGACAGGTATAAGTGTTGAAAATATCAATTATAAGATTTGTAGCTGACAAAATTATTTGTTCAGTTTTTTTAATATTGGAAAAAAATTTGATTCCTAAAATTATTTATTTTGTCATTTGATTAATGCATTGTCTCCAACTTTACCCGAGTGTGCAAAATTTCAGATCGATAGGATAAGTAGAAGTGTATTAAATTTCGATTACAAAATTTGTAGCAGACAGACAAACAGACAAACAAGAAGTGAAGTTAATGAGAAGTGTTGTAATAATAATATACGTTTAAAATTACTTTTTAAAGACAACACTTCCAAAGAATCCAGTGTCTCCAATCTTACAGATGTACAATGAATTTCTCATTTAATTTTCGAATATTAAAAAAATTAAATTTTCATTTTTTTAATTTATAAATTTTTTTAATATATAAATTTTGTTCACAACTTTTTATTCTATTAATTGATTCATGCATTGCCTCTGACTTCACACAAGTGTGCAAACTTTCAGATCAATTAGACAGGTAAAAGTGGGTCAAATATCAGTTATAAGATTTGTAGCTGACAAAATTTTTTTTTCACTTTTTTTAATATTGAAATTTTTTTTCATTTTTAAAATCATTTATTTTGAAATTTGATTCATGCATTGTCTCCAACTTTACACAAGTGTGCAAAATTTCAGATCGATAGGTAAGTAGAAATGTATTAAATTTCGATTACAAGATTTGTAGCAGACAGACAAACAAACAAACAGACAAGAAGTGAAGTTAAAGAGAAGTGTTGTAAAAAGCACACATAAGAAACACGGTCATGTAATACAATGATCTTCAAGTTATAATCAGACCAATTGCTATAAAATTTGATATATTTAAAAACGAGCATCACGGTCTACAGGAAACTTTTGTGTCAGCTATACCCGATTTGCTAGAATTTCTTCCAACAAATATTCAGACGAGATACAAAATCTTGTCTGAATATCTTGACGCTATAACTGTAAGCAGAAAAATTTAGTTGGTTAAAATATTACATTTAAACTTCCACTTCTGTTCTAATACTGGAAACATTAGTCGCTCAACCCGGTGTGGCTTATGGTAAAAAATACATGACTTTAAGCACATTTATCTTTTAATTATTTTCTTATATACTCAGTGCCATTTACGGACAAAATGATCAATTTTGTGTTTCACTGCCTTCGGCTTTTTTCGTGTCGTCTGTTCTTTGATGGCCATCATATTTTTATTTTGTTTTATTCGCGACCTCTGTTTTTTTCAATTAATGATAAAATTTATTAAGTAAAATTACATAAGTATCAATTATATTCACAGTGAAAGAAGTTTAACTATTTTATTGACCTTTTATTGGGAATGAAATGAAAATAACAGAACGTTTAGAAAATACTGCGATGCACATAAAAGTAATATCAAGAAACAATTTATGTGCTTATATAATCCTTGATCATTATATACTGTATGTGCTTATATAATGATCAAGGATTGGCGGCAGTGTCATGCAATTGAAAGTAAGTTACAAAAATAATAAGGAGGACTAGAATAATTTTTTTTCAGCAGAGGGTTATTTTCCAGTTCCCACTGCAATTGTTGTTTCAATTCTATTTTCCTTTATTTCTCGTATCCATTATTATCAGTCTCATTCCTATACATCTCCATACATATGTTGGTAGAAATTTTCACACTTTGCAGTTTTTTCCGTTGCATATTCCCAATCATATCAATCACTTCTTCTTATTTGTTCATTCCATTATAACCTGTCTGTTTCAAATCCACATCCCATTTCCAACCCATACCTTGATTATTAAAGTAATTTAATCGTTTGAATTGAATGATTATTTCTTGTCTAATGGTCATAGTTTTTAATGCGTTTTAATCGTAATAAATGTTTTGAATTTTATTCTCGCATTAGTTATGAGATTGAATTATTTTGCTTGTGAATTCTTTATTTAGCAATAGGGTTATTTATGTCCCATTTATTTTTCTTGCAGCGTCACTGAAGTCACTTTAGACCTACCCTGTGCTCCCTATAAACTAAGGTTTTGGCCTAGAACAGCCAACAGTATTCTTAACCCTTATTAGTGGAACTGCCACCTAAAGCCACTAATCATTCAATGCCACACTCTTCTCAATTTGTTTTGCTGTACTATCCCTAAATATAATTTTAATAGAGAATTCTTTCATTTAAACTACATTAACAGCTTCCACTGTGTAAGGACTATTTCTTACAAAATAGCGGGTTTTCCATAACGTAGTGTCAAGACCGAAGGTTACCTCGAAGGTGGTAGTGTTTGCGACGAGTTAGTTAGCCTCCTGCATATTCAGATGCGTGTCCCGTATGTTAATTTCAACCTATTATTCATCTGTGCTGTAAATAAACTGTATTTGAATAAATGCTTGTGGGAACAAGTCCTCATTAATACTCCGACGAAAACTCTTTACAAACTGACTTGGTGAAGAACCCGATCAAGTTATTACACACTGTTTAATTAACTCTGAAGTGGACAACGGGTTTGTCCCGCCCGCTATAGCACGGTAACAATACGACAGTGTTTATGATGCACTACGTGGAGGAAACACCTTCAACGAACTTTTCAAATACGTTTCAATCGTGAAAGTTGTCTACCAATGTTTCCAGCAGGCTGTAGACCCTATAGGCTGTGCTCTCGTCCAGACTCGTGGATTCGGTGTTGAATCATTGCACTTATTAACGCAAAACATAAATTCTGAAATGGTTTGCCTAACATCTATTAGGGCATGAACCTATATATAAGGCGTAATTAATTGGAATGAGTTTCAAATGAAAAGACAGAGTCTTCAAGTTTACGCAAGAAGTTATTGATTTATTTTCGAATGATCGGGGACGAGTGTGTGTTTTGTGTGGCATTCGCCTTGTGATTGCTCCACTGCTGACGAGGCATGAGATTGCTACACTATACTGGCGTGACTTATATAGGATTGCTTAATACTTCTGAAGTGGCATGAGATGGCTGCACTGGTGTTAATTCTTGTTTCGAAGAATCAAGAACTCGAAGCCATAGCCCCTGGTGTTGATTCTTGTTTCAAATTCTAGTAATCCTTCTGAGACCTTGTATCAACCGAGGGTATACCTGTATACTTCAATTAGGTTACCAAGCAGACGTCGATAACAGAGGCTTGGAAGCTTCATAATCTTAAATCTTTCTTCATTAAGCTTTGGCCGGGGTGCTCCGTTTCATAAGCAGTAGCAGCTAATTAGAGCCCTAACGTCTTTAGTCATGTTCTGCACTTGATTCAAGTCACAAAGAGGCCCCTCAGAATCTCCGCTAAGACAATTCATATATTGAAAGTCTGCACAGCGCCTTATCGTTTTGCCTCGTCATGACAGACGTTACTGTTCATCATGTCGCGGATTACCTCGCCAATGTGTCTTTTTCACCTTATTTCAAATGGATAGTTAGCACATTGATGATCGTTTCCTTTTTCTGTTTGTGTAACCACTCATTAATGCCTCTTATCCTGTGACTTATTGATGGTAATTAATTGTCCCCGAGTGTCATTAAGTGTGGCCGAGGCGGCGAAGTAATGAACTTGCCAGCATTAGAGTTTTAGCATAATCTGTTTGATGTTAGCTGTCTGTTGTAGAATTATTCCCGTTTTGACAGTCACTATTTCGTTCACAGCCCCAAATCCAACATCACGAGTACCCTGATCACATCACCTTCACATACGACATCGGCCAAATTAGGCAAGACTTAGCAAAGCAAAGGTGAGTGAAAGTAATCATATTCTATTATATATTTCTGTGTTGTTGGGAGCCCACCTCGGTAGCGTGGATACCGCAACTCCCGTAGAGGACCTGACGTTGTAACTTGTTCAAGGCTCGGGCTAAAGTACTGCACATTTCCCTACAGTTATTGCATTCTCAATAATGAACCGCAGAGTCAACATTTTAAATAAATTTCAAATTCATATTTCATAAATCGGTCCTCATTGTTGGATATATGTTTGATAAACTTTTAGTGCCATGCATATGCCCGAAGTAGTTTTAAATTAGAAGACGATAGATGAATGTATAATATTGCTGAGAATAATTGGATAAATTCTTAATAAAATAATTTACTCTCGAAATCATCTTACAAAAGTAAAAAGTGAAAGGAAAAATATCCTGTTTTAACGCAAGACACAACGCTTCAAATGACCACATCAGGGCTGTAGTCATTCAATGGACATGTTGAGATTTTGACGGTTGCTAGATAAATGAAACTTAGTAACGATGGGCTTCAACATGTAACGCCAATAACTTGTAACGTCAATAGCTTGAAATAATGTTTAACTAAATTAAATAACTGAATTAAACAAGTTGAAATAAATCTATCCCCGCAGATGATGCAATCGGGAGCGCAAGATGAAATCCGCCATCACATGGAGGGGCGGAGTGAAGTTTATCTCGGGGCAGCCGATGGCGGCATCAAGATGGCGGCAGACAAATTCCTTTGTCTGACCCTGCCTCTTGATGGATGCTTCTCTGTTGGCGATGCTCTTGTTCGGAGCAGCCAGCCTCGCTTCATGAGGCGATGGCAGCAGCGCTATAACCAAGATTGTGGCCGTCCCATCTCTTCTATTGATCGCTTTGAATATTTATACCGTAACCTCTTATGGCACAGAAAAAAAGTTACGGCAAGACATAAACGTTGACGAAGAACTGATAATCCAAACTGTTGAGTAATTTATCAATAGATCAACAGCCAATCTAAGAACACTATTGTGCCCGAACTGCGTTGCTGACTGAAATTATATCAATCTTGATCAGGAAAGTTTTGTTACGAACTCCAATTGTCGAGTATACAAGACGACCCAGCAAACTCTCTTTTTCCATGGTTCTTAAGTTTCTTATAATATGTTTACGATGCAACATGAACGTCTTGGGTCAGCATAGATGGAAAAATATACTCAAATGATCTGCAGTTGTCGGCGCAGATGGCGTTAAGCAGAATATTCTGTACAGCCAAGTAATGATAATATAATGATTAATATTGCGTACAGCCAAGTAATGATAATATAATGATGAATGTTTATCTCGTTGCAGAGGCGTCGAGCGATGAGGTGGGCGAGGGCAGCGCCACATACGAGCTGCTGAGCGTCGTATGCCACAGCGGCACAGCGCGGCACCAGCGCGGACCATGGCCACTACACAGCAAGGGTACGTGGTACGGACGGTGCTTATACTATTGCGACGATGGCAGTACTTGGTACTATTGCGACAATGAGAGGATCAGCTGAAGTACTCTACGCTAATATGTTTCAACGGGTGCCTGCGTCATGCCGTATTGTCTGCTGTACAGGCGAAGACAATAGCGCAGCATTACATATGCAGGAGGATTTTGACCAGCAGCAAATGGACTGACTGAGGACGCCAATTTTAGCCGAGGTATTCTCGCCTCTGCTCGATTGAAAACAGTAACATTAGGCAATCTCAGCACGTTCCATATGCTATATACGTGTAGAATCGGTGCCAGTTAACAGTCCAATCAGTGCAGTAATTATTGCCGAATAAATACTGCAATACAATATCCATATAAATTCATTTTCCATGCGTATATTTGTGTGTACATATAGTTTATGCAATTGAGTAACGATTCAATTGAAAAATCAATATGATCTTCGTCCATGCAGGCGTTTGTAGTTTTGCTCCACCGTCCATTCCATATGTTCACCCGTAATTAAGTAACGTCCCAAATTAGCTTATTTCTGAAACGCGATAATGAAGTCTCGGGATTATAACTGTCCCCGTGCTGTCACCCGGCGCTTGGTTTAATAGTTATCGCACCACAGGTATGTTGGAGCAAGATAAAACGAATAAAAAACTATATGCTTGAGGGCACGTTCAGACACTAAAATCAACCTAAAGGTAATGAAAGACAATAAAGAGCGGACCAAAATATTGGTTCCATTACGTCTATACCCGTTCAACCTCGCATAACCTAAAGAACGTAGCTCCATTCCTGACATAATTGCCTTTGGCGTGGTTCAAGGCTGTGCCACAATAGCGATTCGAGAAAATTTGAGAAATATTAGCAAATAGGAGGTACCAGGCGTCTTCAGCAGCACCCCATGAATGATCAACAAATTGAGCAAATACGTTGCATTATGACGCAAGTTTGTTCCAAATCTGCAGTTCGCTGATCGGGCACAGGGCTGTAGAAGTCATTTCTTGATTACTTATAGAAGCGCAGACTTGATAAATTATAAGATTTCTTCTACATTATAGTAGATACAAGATTCCAAAAATTTCGCTCTCAAAAATTAATATCGTGTTACTGGCGAGGCAACTTTCGCCAGTTTATTGGAAAGGTGACTGGTTCAGTCGATGGTTGCGAATTGAGACGTGGTTTCAAGCTGTTAAAGCAATGTTCACCCCTGTCGTTCGCAAGCTACAATGCTAGTCTCGTTTTTAGCCACCAAGTCATTTCAGGGTCAATTATAAAATTTCCTGGCAGTATAGAACATGCCGATCGCCACGCTCTATAGCTAATCGAACACATACCGAAGCAGGAGGCTGAACGTATTTTGTACCCATTATACCGTTTTGACGAATAGCCAATTGTAGCGAAGTGATGGCCCAAGCTTACCAAGAACCCAGAGCGACCAAGTGTCAGATAACGAAAGACACATATCTGGTGAATTACTCGACAAGGTTAACAGCATCTGCACAGGTAGACTGAAATGAGAGTAAATCACGCACTGTAGCGGTAAGATCCACGTCATTCGAAGAAACGTGCGGCGTTACCGTCGCCATACACTTAATCTATAGGTTCAATATCATAATAGACTGGATTATTTGTCCGAAAAATTCTAAGCTCTTATCGTGACTCTATGAGCTATTTCTTGTCAAAAATTAATTCGGCACAGGACATGCACATAATCGCTCCGACGCTCAATGCCAGGACTAGATAAAGAGTGGTATAACATCGCCATAATTTGTTACTAATTTTTCTATTCAATGTTTAGTCCACTGATTGTTTTTCGTTCGTTTTGCTATTTGCGAAGGGTTTGCTTGACTCTGTCGTATATCAGGTTTAGATTTGACAAAATAATCGTAATTCCAAACGTTTAACAAAGCCATACGGGTAAATTTGTCAAGATGCATACCTAATTTGATTTCAGTCGTGAAAATGATCTGAAAGCGCATTTCCGTTACTATTTCGTCTCTCCTTATCTTATCTGTGACGAATGAAATAAAATTTGAAGGAATGTAAAATGGAAATATAGCTTGTGACATCGCCGACAAAGTTTCAGACGTTTCTTTGACATCAACGAAGGTAGCATGAGCTCGCCTTCGCCGTGAATCAGTCTTCACAGTTAGCTGGAATGATAATTTTTCAAGAACTCCTTTTGGTCTAGTAAGAGTTAAACGACTGGTATGAAAGAGCTAGACTCCCATATGTATCGTTAATGTAATTACAAAGCTTTACTCGGGACCTAAACTTAAGTTAATACGTTGGCTCCGATTGCTTCGTCTTGTACTCATATATCGTTTTTGTATCATTATGAAACAAAGTTGCCAGACTGTCTTTTTTCCGGACCAATTCCGCGATTTAGTTGTTTCTATTGCGTAGGCCGGCTAAAATTTATGATTTTTATGATTGGAGTGCTTCCTTATTAAATAAAGAAAATGAAAAGTTACGCCGGAACCCACAAATATACTATTATATATTCAGTTACAGGCCTTATTTGGCCTTTTTTGTTCGCGGACTTGGCCGTTTTTTCAACACTGGCAACAGTGTTCAACAGATCTGGCAACACTGAATTATGTATCACAACGTGTTTTTTCAACAGATCTGGCAACACTGAATTATGTATCACTACGTCGTGGAGAATTACATGTCGTGGTACGCATATGTACCACTTGAGACTCAACGTGTTAATCAAGGAACGCTTAAATTCCATCGTGCCCCATGATCCCTGGATGACGTTCTTGTGCTTACAGCGAAACAGACTCGTCATATCGTGGGACGTGGGTGACAGGCTTGAGCCCATTTGGTCTCAGGGACGAGCGCGTCATATCGTGGGACGCGAGTGACGGCGAAGGCGTCCCGCGGCGTCATATCGTGGGACGTGTACAGGCGAAGGCTAGCGTAGCATTCCATCTGCATGAGGATTTTGACCAGCCCCGAAGGGTGTCTGGAGAGATCAGCCGTAGTACCTGAACGAGTAGGCCAGCAATGTATTGATTTCGAGTAACTGTAAAGGTTCAAGTTTTGGTTGCCTCGCTTTTGTTTCGTTGAAAACAAGAACGGTAGATATTCTCTACCGGATTTATGTTCTCATATTGAATCAATGCAAGTGAACATTTCGGGCCAATTACTGCAGTAACATCTCAATTTAAATTTGTCTAGCTCATTTCACTCGCCTTGAACATTTGTCTGTTGGTATAGAGGGGAAATTCACCTGTTGTTTTACAACGCATTTACCGAGAACAGTTTGTAATTTAATCTGGCGTAGCTGCACGCAATTTTTAACTTGAAACGATGTTTGTGAATTTATTGTATATACTGTGATGTATATTGTTTATGCATTTGAGATCAGTTCGTCGTGAAATATTTATGCGTTTGATGCTATCACTATACTCGTGTATAAATTAATACACAAATAAAGTGTGTTGTTCGTCAATTCAATTATTTGTCGTTTCTCCCGTCCCCTTGACCATATTAATTGGTTACCAAAAGAAAATAAACTTTCAGTAATGACAGAGAACCAAAAGTAAGCTGTAAGATTGAGGGCAACCAACAACAAATGCAATGCAATCTGTTGTGGACTCGGCATCAGAGAGATGTGAAGTCGGAGTTCCCTGAGACCAACAGATCGGTGCAAGATCTGAGCTCGCGTGTTAGTTCGGCCGTCACCAAGCCTTGGCCATGGAATCACCTTAGCGACAGTAGTGGCTGACACGCCTCCTTCTTCTCTCGAGAACCTGCATTTATCTGACACGCGAAGAGAAAATAGGTTATATATTATATAGAAACAAATAATAAGGAAATTGTCAATGGAACTAATTCTTTATTGATCGATCAAACAAATTTAAAGGAAAAACTGTCACCGTGAACTGACACTTGTATATGCTCGCAGGTAGGTGACCTTTGTTCTGAAATCTGCATAACAATTCTCGAGCTGCGTGGCGCTTATCCTGTTGTTCTGACGTAAGAACCAAGACTACCTACCATTTGTGAAGAAGTTGGAACTCTTGGCCGATTTGACATTCGTACTTTATTAAAAGCGTCTCGAATATTGCCTTGAAAAATCACAATAACATACCACGCGTCTTTACAATTCTCCGAAAATAATAGACAAGAAGATATAATAGAAATAAGGATGATCGGCAAAATCAGTATGTTTAGAAGCTCAAATAATACGCGTATTCTGGAGGACTCCAAGACGTACAATAATAATGATAAAAATTTAGTGCAAGTCTAGAAGTTACATAAAAATAACAAAAAAATATTTGTACGGAAGTAGTGGTTTGAATGAAGTTTCTTCTCGTCTGCACAAGGGTAGCGCAGCCGTGCACCAACAATTTTGTGCACCAATAAGCCCTGAATCGAACGCCTTGGATCTCTCCTTACCTACACCAATCAGCCGTGCACCACTCGGCTTCGTCCTCTTCCGGCCTTGTCCACCACCTGCCGAGCACCACCAGGCCGCGGATCGAATATGACTTCCAAGCATCGTTAAATTACGTAATTTTACGTTCACCGCATCTGAGGTTAGGTTTCAGATAGCATAGTTCTGTTCCAAAATTTATCGTCCTTTGACAAGTGGCCGTTCGACCGAGGGCTGATTCGACCCACGGCCTAGATACGGACGGCTTGAAGTGTTGAAGGCTATATACGTTCCGGAAGGCAGGAATCATGATGGTCCATTTTATCCAGGGCAGTGGTGGACTTCGGCAGGCGACCCCTGCACAAGTGTTCTTCGCCCATCACGTCCAGTACGCGCATGACGTGTAATTTTTTATTCGTACGCTAATGACTAATAGCATGGAGTCGCGGACCCAGCGTTGCCAGATGGTATATTTCTATACCAGATTTGCACACATCTCGTATTTTCAGGTGTCTCGTATGAATATTTTAGATCATGTATATATGCCTAAAATCTGGTATTTTCTGTCTTACTGCAAATTTACTGCATTAAGTTCTACCTCTGTAGTTTGAACTTCCGCCAGCGTAGGCGTGGATTATATAGATTACCTTCAGAGCGGCGCGACTCTGAAGGCGACTTCCCGCCATGTTTGGAACCGCAAGTTTACCGCTTGATGAAATAACCTTAATCTAATTGTTAACATTTAACAAAAGTTCTAATTGCAATATAAGCACGACAGTGATGATCCTTGATAAAAAAAAGGCTTGATTGATTACTGATCAGTGATGATATGGCCTCGGACGTGTGAGGTTTTCGAACCTATCTCAGCGACACAAGCTCCACCATTTTCGTTTGGTAGTTTTAAATTCTATAGTGTGCCACTTATTGGAGTGCCACTTGAATTCTGAGATGCCATTCAATATTTCACTGATCTTGAAAATCATAATCCATTCATGGAACTGGCTGCCTACTGCATCACTTGTCTACTTTGACCTGTCTCAAATGCATTCTTGGAGCGAGTGTTTTTACAAGTCACCTTTGCGAAACACAAGCAACGAAATAAAATTTTAACTAAGGTACTGGAGACTCTTATCCGGACTAAAAGCTATCTGCTAAGCCGCAACAAGTGATCAAACCCGAAATGTTAGCTAAATGCTATATACAAGCATGTGCAAAAATAAACAAACTGAAGTTGACCTGTTTCTGTGGCTTGCTCATGGTGAGCGAAGGGAAAGAAGTGCCACACTGCGATAAAAAAAGGAAAAAGTGTCAATGTAATCAAACACAGGTAAAGAAAAGTGCCGGAATGTTCCAGAGGGAAAAAATATAACGTGTTCAATTTGGCTAATTATCGTCAAGCCAGAGAAATGCTCAGTACATAAGATACTTTTTCTGACCTATGTTTCTGACGAATAGTTTCATTAAATTTTGAGGTATTAGCCTGTTTTTGATTAATAGAACTCTGGTATTTTGAGCTAGGCAATCTGGTAGGAGCGCTGTAGTACTCAATTCAATGTCGTCACGGTCGCGCGTTCGTTAATAGCTGCTGCTGGGAGGAACGCTACAGCTGCGCTACTCCATATGCAGATTAGTTATACGTGTTATACATTCCTTGTAAGTTTGTTGTGAATTTTATCTATGTATCACCAGCTAGTGTAACGTAATTTCGTTCATCTCTCAAGATTAGGGTAAGGCAACCTAATTCCACCTTAAGTTTTCCAATGCAGACTTGGCTGCCATAGCTACACGGAAGTTCAGCAACGTAACTAGTCATAAGTGATGCATCTGGCAAGATTATTATTTAATAATACCATGTCAAGTTAACCCGAATCCTTGAGTAATTGAAATGCACTTTTTCGGTACATTTGCTTTCCTATTTATTTGCGCGTTTTCTGTCCAGCAGTTTAATAAAACTGAAAGAAAGATGGTAAATGATGATCTGGAAGCCTTTATTTCTAATTGTTCTTGTCTGGCTATAATTGAATGGCCTTTAAAATTATAGCCAGGACATTTAAACTGAATATGGATCAAACCATCTGATCCGCGCCCTGAGTCTCGAAGCCGCTGCCACGTAATCGAGCTCGCCGAGCTCCCGCGTTTCCACGCAAGCCGCGTTCCTACGCCGCCATGTTTGTTACGCACTCGAGCCTTGGCTTACTCCTTCGTTCCTATGCGTTTAGATGTTTTGGTAGCAATGGAGAAAGAAGGAGCAAAACAAAGGATGGATCTAATGTAAAAAACTCCTACCTTCAGCGAGAGACCGGTAATTAAGGAAATTGTTCGACATTAACGATGTTGATCCATACGAACTACGAAGTGCCGGCAAAGCAGTGGTGTGCAGATTTTGCAAGACTGCCTCCCGGTTCACACGGTGATTTACCAAATTATTTGGTGTCAGACAATACACCTTGCAAGAATTCAGGGAATACAAGACGGCTGGAGCTCAGCAATTTGAATGGGTGCAGGAAATGTACACCCACAAACCAGCCTGCTGCAACACTGTCAATGCTGCCAAGATGAGGATAATGGATCATGACAATCAAATCTATTCTGTAAATATTATAACTTTTTATTCTTACGTAGCTTATCTATATAGTGGTAAGTAACAGATTTTGCCAAGGGAAAAGTGTCTATTGTCCAAGTATAGTAACCCCAAAAATATATAGTATCGTATATCATAAATATTTACGGCTGGTAAACAGATATGCGATACGTATATCAGTACGATACGTAAAGTGATACTATATACACGGCTGGTAAACTGGAAAAACGCATTCCATTGTCAAGTTTTCTATTTCAATAGTCGTGAGAACGACTGGTGCATCAAACAACGGCGCGGTTGCGTTCCATCTTCAAGCAAAAATTTCAAAAAGAGACAAGCGCAGTAGATTGAACACGTAGGAGAAAGCTATACCATGCTACAAATAAGGCGGCCGATCCAACAATGCATCTCGGAATTCGGTGTCGTGATGTCATCCTTTCGAACCCGATTATCCGACTAACGCCCATACTTCTCGATGTAATGTCTGCCTCGCTACGCTCCTTTCCTACCACTAGCAGCCGAGCCGGAGAGCGAAGCCTTCGGAGAAGAGTGTACGTGCAGTGTTGCAAGTCATCACTGGAATCAACAAACTTCAAAAGGACGTTGATTAACTCCACAAAGAGATCAGCAGCAGGCTAAACGTTTTCTCGAATGTCAACACCGTGCTCAGCTTGTGGAAGGATTATAAACAAGCCGATGATGTACTACTGCTACTTGTTAGCAGTTCCGGTGCCTCGAAAGCAGCTGAACGTGTTGATCTTCGCACCGGCACTCGACAGAAATCTTCAGCAATGATGAAGAGTTTGAGCTAGACCGCGGGTTTGGAGACAAATGTCGAATTCCAGTCTCGTCTCTCTCTGGACTCGTCCTCGAGCATGGCTCTCTCCCACGAAGAAAGACACCATCTATTGGTAGAAATTTTGAAGGCCTAATCTGTTGAGGAAACTCGAGAGATGTTAGACAAATTGGAAACCCGGTTGCTTGAACATCAGCTGCAGACAGAGAAGAAGAAAATCGAACGGGAAAGTCTGCTACGCGAGAATCAACTTGCCGAAATGAAGTACATTTTTGGATAACGATGAAGCCGACTCGGGAGCAGGCAGGAGGTGCTCTCCTGGCTGAGAGACGCATCACCTGTGGTGTTCGCGTCGCATGACTAAGCGGGCAGAAATCGTCAGCTGCCGTGCGGCGTCAGACAATTCAATCCTGGCAGTGCTCTCGATCCATTGGCTCGCAGCTTCCATCCCTCTGGCGCTGTGTTAGACCAACGGGTAGAGATAGGCATTTGCTAATCTCCGACCTGAAAAAGCGTCCAAGTCATCCGTTCGCTGGCGAGACTCGTCTGTTCTCAAAGTGGCTGTCTCCACTTCGACATAGGATGACTTCACTGCATCTCGACCCGTTGGATGAATTGGAAATCCTTGAAGCTCACACATTGGAAGGATCGCCGCCCATGGCAGTTATTCAAACTTTCGGTTCAATAATTGGGGCTGTTCCCATATTTGCCTTGCAGACTGAGTATGACGAACTGAAGAAACGGTTTGGTTCAGACGTGGAAGTGGCAAGTACCCTGTACCGCAGTTAGTTGAATTTTTCAGCAATAACTGGATATGAGAACGATCTCGATTTAGCGGTGAAGCTTTGAGATTTTTGCGACTCATACCTGATTGTTCGAAACACTTTGGACGACACGCCAGAACTCTGGGTAAGAGCCAATTAGGAAAAAAGCTATCATTTATTTCTGAAAAACGCCTGGCGTAAGCTTCGTCAGGCTGACTATAGTGTTTCTTGTGGACCATTGTTTACTCAATTTACTCACTTTGTCAAAAATAGAATGGATATATTGTGCAAAGATTTGCTGGTCTCTCGGCAAACCGGTAAGTTTGTGCCCAAATATGCATCTCATTCGGATGCGGCCGTGGTTCAGGGGCCATACTTTCAAATTTCGCTAAGTGAACGTAAGTATTTACGCTCAATTTTCTTGTCTATGATCGGTGGATTTTGCTTGAAAGACCGTCAACGATTGGCTGATGAACTTACGACCTCTTAACTTTTTTTGAAAGTATAGGTCCAGGGCACCAAATCGGTTAGAAACGTGAATACTTTAATAACCGCTGCCATTTCTGGTGTGGTGGATGAAGCAGCTCCTTCCTCAGCGGCCTCGGATGAGGATATTTACAAATGCGTACTGCGCAGAAGCAATACGCATTATATCTTTGCTAACTGCGACCTGTTCCGGACGGCGGATCAGCGTATGAAGCGGCAAGTAGTAAAGAATAATCTGTTGCCACTGTCTTGGTCGTCATTTTGCCGCCGCCTGCGAGGCAGAGGTTAGCTGTGGTATATGCAAGAGCGATAATTAAATAAACATGTAAACCTGATGCACTTGGAGAGAAGAAAGGCCGTCTCGGGAAAGCGTCCTGCGAGGTCGAACGTTCACATCGATAAGCCCAGCCAGCGCGCCTGCGCCGCAAATCCTGCCATTTCTCTATGTACATCCGTGTGCGGTATGGAGCGCCCCAGAAGCTGCAGCAAAACATTACTCGTGGATGTGCGTAATTCGGTCACATGCAAGTGCCACAGTGAGCGCATACGCGATCTTTGATGAACAGTCGGATCAGAGCTTTGCTGCGCCTTGTCTATTTGACTTCTTTCATATCGATTCTTCAGTAGAATCTTACAGTCTTAGTACGCTCGCCGGTTTCTCGGAGAACATTCATGGTCGGTTAATTCCAGGTTTATTGATTGAAGGTGTGCGTGTTGATAAGTATTTCCCCCTGCCAGACCTTATTGAGAACGATATAATACCCGATACGAAGATGTTAAACGCGCATCCAACCCTCTGTGCATTTACAGATATTTTTGTGCCTCTATAGATGAGCAAGCGTCCGTGATCCTATTGATTGGTCGAGACGGTGGCGTGCACCAGGCAAACGTCACACTTGTCATTCGCTACACGGTAACATTGTTCACGATCTGGTTGACAAATTTGTTATGGATAGTAATAGGAAATTTCCCACTAGGGAAATATATAAATTTGGAAGAGTCATAAGTTTCGAACAAGAAACAAATGTAAAAATTTGAGATACCGCTATCTTCATTTTTTAACGTGGTTTAAAGTGGATAATATAAAACTGATTTTTTTTAATACGTTCGCTGGGGTAACGCCACCATCGGACCTCAGACGAGGCCTATTATGGCGGACATTTCTCGCGATTTTATGCCGATTGTTGTAGAACATGTTCCGCACGCGCTGGAAGATCCTCTGCGTAGAAGGAAGAGGCTCTCCTTCCTCTTGTGTAGCAGCGGATCCAACCCCAGCTTCAGCACCTTTGTCTTCTCCAGCATCATGAGCCACTGATCCAACACTTGGTGGATTGTCCAAACCAACGGCTGAGGGCGCCTCAATACTCGCTTAAAGCCTCACTTGGAGGTTCAAAGCTAAAGTCCGTCAAGTCAGCCGCTGATGAAGGGCATCCACACTCATGCCACTTGACTCAGCGTCAGTTGGCGTTTGCACGCTCACAGCGTCAGAAGTCGAGGGTGCATCGACACTCATTGCTGAGGCCTCACTTGGCGAATCAACATTTATGACACTTGAGTCTGATTCCGCCGGGTCTTCAGCCGTCTGAGCATTTGTTCGTTTCATTGCCGATTTAAGTGGATGGCCTTTTCCACTTCTGCTCGTTTTCCCTGTTGGAGGGATCGGCCTACTGCTCTGCCTGAAGCAGGCAGTACCATCATTTTCTATGTAGATGTTTTGTAGCTGTTCAGGGTCATGGACGTCCGGACCGTTTTCTTCGTCCTGACTCACTTCTTTTGAGAGAATGGGTGAACGGCCACTCGGTTCCCGTCTAACACGTGCCGCGTCACGCGTTGCGTAGATGTCGGTAATAATGACGTCATCTAGCGCATCGCTTTCAGGGGCATCAGGGCAGGACCTTTCTGCTCCCAGAATAAGCGAAGAGTCTACAGGGACATTTAAGCCCAATCCAGGACGACCTCCAACTTGATCGAGCAAGCCGCGTATTGATATTTCTGGACACGTGAGTAACGACCGTCGCCCCCCCCCCTCCACGGTATAAAACCGATAGCCGGTATTATAGGAGTGGCACATCACTAGTGCCATCTCACGCAGCAGTTCGGGGTCGGCTGACCTGTCGTTACGTGACAGTGTCACCATCGTCTTCCGATATTTGCGGAGGGCAACTCGGGTTTGGTCCGTGATCCCGGCCATATTGACTAATACCGTGTTTGTAATCACGCAATGGACGTGACGAGAAGTGGTCGTGCCACTTCGGTGCTAGAGGAACTCACGAACACCTCCGCCTGGGGCGATTCGTCCAAGTTATACGCGGTCTGTAAAGCAAGAAAGCACGACATGCCGACAGCAACGGGGCGTAGATCCCTGTCATCAGGGGAGGTGACAGAGGATCGAGGAGGCGTCTTGTGGCGTCGAATTTTGTACAGACAGCCTTTTGGCGTCACCAGTTCAGGCGTTCTGAATGACTCCATTGTAAAGGTAGTCATTTCTAATGACCTGCGGCAACTTTGAATGCTGATCATGGTCACTAAGATGCCCAGAGGCATCTTGGCCATTGAGATGAAAGCGTTTAGACGAAGATAACACAGTCACTGAAAATAGCGTGCGCTAAGACAGTATCTCGAATAGGCGTGCGTGACGACGGTAATACAGTCACCAGGGTTCAAGTACAGTGTGAGATAGCCCATTGTGGTGTTTTTACAAGCTTGCCAGGAGGGCCTTATGTCAATAAGCACCTCGGGAACCTCTTCACTATTTCGTGATAACATAGAATCTGAGCACCCTTTGACAGAAGTCATGGATTGCTGTGGACCACTTGAGGCGGTTAACAGCCTCGTGCGGAATGAGCGCTCGCACATTGCGCTCCTCGATTGACTCGTAATGTTCGAAATTCCGTGCGTCATAAGACAAAACTTTGCTTTGCTGTTTGACGAAATCAGCGATGTTGGCAACAGAGTAGTTCCCAACTTCCTCGGGCGTTAGTTGTCTAAAACGATGCAACCCATGTGCATATGACGTGACCATAAGCAGCGGCGTAAGCCGACTTCTGTCGGTCGCGCCTTAGTCTTCACTTGTGTTGTTGAAGTCGACCTAGCCGGTCACGGTTCCGGTCGCTTCCTTAGATTAAGAGGCCTTAGTTCAAGTGAATATATTTGAAATTTAGTGTGGAATTTAATGTGAAATTAAAGTGGAATATTAGTAAAATTTGAAACTAAGTTAATTTGCATATAAATAGTTCTTCGATAGGATCAGCACGTTACGATTTGATCATGGGTCTGGTCGTGACAGTTCATGTGGTCTCCTTTCATTTACAGCCAAACAGATAGCAACCTGTTCACGTATGTTTGATAGTTCACGTATGTGAGAATTCATGAATAGCCCTGTTGAAATTTAACTATACGCCTTCGAGCATTGGACTTGGCAGCACTTTGTCCGACGTCTGTCATCCGACGTTGTGTCCTCCGACGTGTGCCGTCCGACCATCCGACGTGTGCCGTCCGACCATCCGACGTGTGCCGTCCGACCATCCGACGTGTGCCGTCCGACCATCCGACGAGTGCCGTCCGACCATCCGACGAGTGCCGTCCGACCATCCGACGAGTGCCNGTCTAGGGTTCGCGAGGTTTTGTCTCGTACAGAAGCCAGCGATCTTGCCCTAGCCCTTACTCGGTCCGTTGAACTGAGGAAAGGCCCCGGTCCACCCGAGTTCACGCGACAGGAGTTAGCCTCCCGAGTTTCTGGAGTGCTTGAAGAGGCAGGATCCAGTGGAGTTTGCTTAGGTCGGCCAGAGCGGCGTTTGCCTCTGAGGCATTTTGGTCTTGCGCGGTCGTCTGAGTCGGACAGCGACTAAAGTATGAATCAGTCTGTAGTCAACCGAGTGTTAGTTCAGTTCAGTTCTTTACGCGTCATAAGGCGCACAAGGCTTGGACGTCACTCCTCCACTGGGTCCGGTTTGCAGCTGCCTGCCGTGCTATGTTCCACGAGTTCCAGCCTGCTCGGTTTCTCTCCTCTTCTACCATTCGCCTCCAAGTTGTTTTTGGGCGTCCTCTCTTCCTCCTTCCTTCAGGTGCCCACCCGAGGGCCACAGCACAGTCGCTTGCTCTGTCCTTCCTCAGCACATGTCCCACCCAGTTCCACCTACGTCTCCTCATCACATCACTGATTTTTTCCACTTCTGTTATATCAAGAACCGACTTGCTTGAGATGTGTTGCTGCCATCGGATCTTGCAAATCTTCCGTAAGCATTTGGTCTGAAAGATATCTAGTTTTCTTTCTTCTCCCCTGGTTAGTTTCCAGGTCTCACATCCGTATAACCAAACTGAAAGAACCAGGCTCTTGAACAGGGAGGTTTTGGTCTTTCTGCTGATGTTTCTGGCTTGCCAGATGTTTGTTAGTTTTTTGAATTGCGCGCTTGCCATTGCCACCCGCCTCCTCACATCCACTGTGCTCCCACCATCCTTAGTGACGTTTGCACCCAGATATGTGAAGCTCTCCACTTCCTCCACTTCGCTCTCTCCAGCCCTCAGCTTGTTGTTGCTCCCGCTGTTGACCGAGTGTTAGTACTCTAGGCAAACATGCATTGAATGGTTAGAAACTTAACTTGAAGCTTGCATTTGTTTAGTACTGAGGCTTCATCAAGATAGTACTGAGGCTTCATCGCAGTTGATTTTGTTGATATTAAAGGTTTTTGTTTGCAATCATTTTGTGATAAATTGGGGGAATTAACGCTACAGTCATTCAGATTACAACTTGCAATGCGTTTTATACTTAGTATATTCTGTGACCAATGTTGACAGCGTGCGACCGTAAGGAAATATTTGATATGTCATGAATGTCAGACGTAAAAATGAATTTTTGCCGCGTCTTTTGTTTGTATTTCTCATCGAGATAGAGAATATCTCAGACTAAGGAACAATATATTGTCTGTCGTATTCTGAGATCTGTATTATTATGAGAAAATGAGAAGTGTTTAGCGCGGCAATGTTTGTATTTGTATTGTGCTATTGCATTTTCTTGATTAAGAACATATTTTTGTCTATAATATGGCACGAGTGTATGACAAGCAGAAATAAGTTTCGAAAATAAGTCTTATGATTGTGAACGTTTATATACATAATTGTATGCTATCGTGTTGATGAATGTCGCTCGAATCAACAGTTTAGTGTTTTGTAGCAAATATAATCATTACATTTTGTCATCGGGATATTTTCTATTTCATGTCTAAGAAATAGGTATTCGATTGACTGGTATTCCATAATTTGAATAGGTTTAATATCTTTTTTCATGTTGTTTTCGATTGATATTTATTCCCGATCCGCTCCGACACGTGCCATTGGAGCGGCACGCGCCTGCAATCATTATAGTAATGCGGTATAGCATCTCTAGATCCTGGTTAAAAAAATTATAATGTATGTATTTATTTTTTGTCGCCACAAAGTAACTGTTCTGTTTCAATATGGCTTATTCAATGATGTTCTCTTCTCAATAAATTTGATTTATCTCTATTTCATTGATTACGTATAATTGGTGTAATTACGATTACGTAGTAACTAGTGACGCAATAAGTGACTTTCGTGACGTAACTACACAGAGAGAGACTTGTGCTGATCAAATCTTGCAATCGAAATTTCAATTTCCTTTTTATAAAGAATAAGAACAACACAACTTTTCTAATGTACTTATAAATTTAGCTTATGGTTTATTTATTTCAACGGTTCAAACAAAAATTTATAAAGTCCATACAGTATAGTCGTTTCACTCCACTACCACTACACTTTGATACAGTTGTTTTGATAGCGGAAGCGTATAGTCGTGTCACTCCACTTCGCTACGTTTGTTAGTTCTGGAAATCGCCGCTTAAGGGGGAATGACGCTGCGATCGATTACAGGAACCAATTCGAAAATTAATTTGTTTATAATAGTGATAAATACGCCTGGAAACGTGCAACAAATTATTGATTATTGTATTGCCATCGGGAGCTGAGCTTCCCTAAAAGTTTCAGAGCGCTAGCTAGCGGGTTAGTTGGTGAAATATCGATTGCAAGATTTGATCATCACAAACAGACAGACAGACAGACAGACAGACGGACACGAAAGCGAGCTAAGAAAAACGTGGTAAAAAAGACCCAGCTACCCACTGGTGGGTCGTGTCGCACTCAACGTGTTAATAATGTTAGACAATAACCAAAAGTTAAGCAAGACGATGTTGATAAATGCTCATAAGCGTCAGCTACATATTATGTAAATACATTTATCGCACTATATATTACGAGTCTACACTAGACCGAGACTCCAAATATTAGTATATATGGGTGCTACATTTTTATAATGTATATTGTCGTCAGCACCAGCTTTATTTCATTGCACGTCAGAGGCGCGTACCCAATGCATTAATTTTGAAAGAATCTTTTTTTTAATCATTTAAACGTGGCATCTTTATATGTTCCAACGAAATACATTAGCTCCTTGATACATCTAGAACTGCCAGCTTTTAGTTGCTCTGAACGCATTCAGTTCATTACTAGCAAACGAAATTTTTCTCTGAACGGTTAGCTTGATCAGTGGGCTAGTAGCAGCGTTTAATTACACTATTTCTCGTGAAGAATCGCGACCCCATTTATTTTTTATTATGAAACTTAATTTTTTAAGGCGACAGTTCATCGTGAAGCTCGACTTGGAACGGCTAGAGAATTGAAGTGATTTGGAATTTCATCCTTCGGGATAGGGACTATATATGATCAAACTACAGTACAATATATAATTTCTATTGTTACTGGCGGGCCTCAAAAAGTTGAAAAAATAGTAAAAAGTCTTGGTGTCTCCAATTTTTTTATTTCACAATAACTGCAAACTGGTTTACGTTTTAGTATAAAAAACATTTTTTGAATTAGAGAACAGTACACTTCAATGTATAGGTAATTGTTTATCACAAGTGCAGAGTGAATAATATGCGTTTAAAAAATTACTTTTTAGAGACAACACTTCTAAAGAATCTAGTGTCTTTGTTGTTACACATGTACAATGAATTTCTAATTTTATGTTCAAATATTAAAAAAATTGTAAAATTTTTTAATATATAAAATTTTTTAAAATTTATTTATTATTTATCAAAAAAATATTTATAAAAAAAAATATCAAAATATTTATTCTGTCAACTGATTGATGTATTATCTCCTATTGCACCTGACTGATTGACGTATTGTCTTATGTTGCATCTGACTGATTGACGTATTGTCTTATGTTGCACCTTACTGATTGATGTATTATCTCTGACTTTATGCAAGTTTGCAAAATTTCAGATAGACGATAGTTTCAGGTAGAAGTGCGTCAAATATCGATTATAAGATTTGTAGCAGACAAATAATTTTAAATTTTTTTGAATATTAAAAAAATTATTTTTAAACATATTTATTCTGTCAATTGAATCATGCATTGTCACCAACTTTTCGCATGTGTGCAAAATTTCAGATCGATTGGACGGGTAGAAGTGTGTCAAATATCGATTAAAATATTTGTAGCAGACAGACAAACAAGAAGTGAAGTTAAAGAGAAGTGTTGTAAAAACACCTTCGTACCTAGGCCCGATATGCAAAAATGGCTCCTTGATGTCCAAAGTTGTTAATGACTAATGAGTCATAAAATTTAACGAGGGTATTTATTGAAAAAGATTATATTGCCCTGGCAGTGGATTTGTATCATTCACTTCCTGATTTACGATGTCCAAAAATATTTCTGGGCAAGAAATCAATACAATTTAGTTCTGGTAAGCATAATTCTTCAATATCTCATCGCTCCCATGAATAATGATGAGAAGTTTTCAGTTGACATGAAAAATTGTCTCAATTTCTATTTGCATATTTTATTCATTCAACCAGCTGATGAACACTGATGCAACCCTCATGAGTTTCAGGAACGAGTTTCATAGCCAGTCATGAGTCATACTCAAGATGAATCTTGTCACCATTAATTTTAATACGTATTGTTGAAATCAATATTATTCATGAACTACGACTAAATATATTACTCGAATCCCGCTACTCAACGTTCAACTGTTAAAGCCATTCATGTCTTAACTGTGCTCCGTACAATCTACCGCCGGTCCTAACGACCATGAGCGAATTGCTGAGCAAACTACCGTGTATGCAAATAGCCCACAATAGCGACGCCTCTTACGGTGCAGGCCTCTGATGCGAGAGATGAGGCCACTAAACACGTCTCCTGGGAGGTCCGTGAGCGCGGCTGGTTTTTAGCACAAACGGTAGCGCTGTAATGGCGTCTTCGGGTACGTATAATTGCTTTTATTATGGGCTTCCAGCTTTCCTAATTTATGGGAAAACGAAATGTATTTCAATCAGAAACTCCTACTTTTCGGTACCTTATATGTTCGTCATGACGCAGGATGAAAGTATGTATACCATTGATTAAGTTGTTCCTCATGTACGTTCATCAGCATTATAGGATACCAAATATATTTCCAATTAATATAATATAGTAAGAATATTTACATAAATATAGCGTTCGGAAGAAGTGCAATGAAATTACGTGGCAGCGACAGGAGGGGCGCAGCGCTCAGTCTTGTTAATAAGCGAAAACTCAACGAGCCGGAAAAATGTCCTCATAAGTAAAGTCTTACAGCATGAGGACACTGCGCAGAATTATCAATCCAAATTCATTTTAAATAATTGTTATCCATTATCTTGGTACCTAATTAATGATATTATTTTAAAAGTGTCATCGTTCAATTCATAAATCATTGAAGTCGTCAATGATTTATGAGAGGAGGTGAGTCTTCAGTAAAGGAGTCAGGTTTAAGCTGTTCAGGAGTTGAAGACATCAATTTCAAACAGTGAAATCAACACAATTTTCTAAATATAAATAAATTTCAAGGTAAAATTCACTCCTAGCACTTGACACGTCTTTGAATTTCTGAACAATGTAATTTCTGATTCGATAAAAACTTCTCACGACAAGATTTCCCTAAAATACCGGACTATTTAATTCTCTATAGACGCTGAACGCTGTCATCTTTCTTTAAACTTTCTAAAGCATGTGGAACGAATAAACTAATGTTGCTTGTTATAAACTTGAACAATGAATACAGTTTATCACTAGATTCGAATAAAAAAATTATTTAATGTTTTCAATAGCCGATGTTGAAGAATTGCGGCTTCTTGAATTGAATTATTACGAGGGATCGACATCAATTAAATAAATAATATGAGGAGGTGAACTCAATTAAATAATTAACACGAGATCGCGACCTTAGATAAATAATCAATACGGGGACGCGACCTCAGTTAAATAATTAATACGAGGACGCGACCTCAGTTAAATAATTAATACGAGGACGAGACCTCAATNATACAATGCCTAAGACCCTGACCTAGTTACATTATAGGTCTTGTATCGCTCAACGGCCGAGTAGATTGAGTCATGCCATGTTAAGTTATTGATCACTCTTAGGCTCGGCTACCGCCTGCGCACATCGCAGCTCATTAGGTCGCCCCTGCGTACGTGGCGCCGTTACCCGCATATTCATGAGGGCATTTCGGCCTCCCACGCACTCACAACGCTTCCCACAAGCTCGGTAGTTTCGTGAGCTGTTGAAACTCCGGCTTGGGATTGCAATTCCATTTCGACGACCAAATCATGCGCAATGCGCCATTTTATCTTCTACTGTCTTTTCCCTCTCTTCTTCCTCCTTCTGGCCACTCTGCGCCACCTCTTGTTCTCTTCCACTCTTTCTTGGTGGCACCGCAACAACAACAATTTCGACGTCGATTTCATCAAATAAGAACATTTTTTCATCAAATAAGAACAACCTTACACGATACTGTGTACAGAAATAGGAAGAAAAAATATAACTCAGTTCTCACTGCAGTGAGTAAAAGAGAGCGCATTTTCTCGTTGACGAAAACGTGGTCACGGACCGACAGACAGACGGACAGACAGACGGGCGGACGGACATGACGAGCACAATAGCGCCTTTTTCCATATATGAGAAAATGCGCTAAAAACAGTCTTGGTGGTATTTCCTGTAGTGTTTGATTGATGAAATTTGATCCGAGAGACACCGGTCCGAAACACATTATTTTGATCCGAGATAAACAAAAAATAAACATTTGATCCGAGAGACACATTATTTTTTTATTTTTATTTTTTAACACGTTTTTCTTAGCTTAGCTTCGCGTTTGTTTGTTTGTTTCTAACATTGACAGCGAAAATTAGCCCACTTCTGATTGTTCTAGAGATCTGAAATTCGGCATGCAGGCTATTTCCGCCTAACAATTTCAGATACAATCATAAAAACTAGTAATTAGAGACCTAAATTGGTTTAATTGAGTAAAGTATATATATAGTATATATATATAGTATGACGTGCGGACGCTCACGTTATAGACGAGCAGGCGCTAACGCTGCGTATCATCGATACGTGCGTCAAGTCATACTTAATCGAGTTTTAATCGTTTTTCTTGTGGACTAAAAAGTAGAAAATAAAATACTTAAAAAAACTTTAAAAAAAACACGTTTTTCTTGTGGACTAAAAAGTAGAAAATAAATTATGGTTCGCCCCAAAAAAACGTGGGTCGGGCTGTACGTTCACCATCAAATTTAAAAAATTTAAAAATCTGCCCGACACACGTTTTTTTGGGGCGAACCATAATTTATTTTCTACTTTTTAGTCCACAAGAAAAACGTGTTTTTTTAAATTTTTTTAAGTATTTTATTTTATAAAAGGCCTCCCACACTCACCATTCCAACAAAAAGGAATTAATTTTATTAATTAAAAACAGGGAATGGTTTCATGTCAATGATCAGGGCCCCGACCTTAACGCCTCTGATGGTGGCCTACATTACCGATAAAAATTTTGTTGCTGCAAAATAAAACTTTTTTTGATTACTGTAGATGAAGCTTTTGAAATCACTGTGAATTATATTTTGAAAGTAATATTTATAGGGATAATTTTGAGATCAAGTATAGACTATTAGCTTTTAAGATAAAATGTTGACACGATATAAATTGAAATCATACCTAGTGCGGCAACGGGCCCACGCGTGTCACGGGGCAAAGCGCCCATGGTGAAGTCTTGTGTTATGCATCATTAGATTTGTCTCAATGACCTTTCCAAAACTATGACTAGTTTTTGACGAGGACGCGACCTCAGTTAAATAATTAATACGAGGACGCGACATCAATTAAATAATTAATACGAGGACGAGACCTCAGTTATGGTTTACTGCGTCTCACCCACGCGCTAATTCTCTGCCCGCGCCGCACTCGCAGGATTGCTGCTCTCAATGTTACAGAAGAGATGGGCTCTTGAATTTAAAGCTTTTATCTTCCATGTAAACTATCGGCAGCAAAAAATGTTGATCTGTGAATAAATTTGTTATATTCAAGCTAAAAAGTTATTATATATAGGCCTCGTAAAAGTCGGCCTCGTTGTGTTTTCGACGACAGAAATAACACGCAAAACGATCGCTGCCAATGCAATGCATCACCAATAGAGAAAGATTTTTTGTGGATTACTACAGAAAACTGTCAAGCCAGCGGAAACTTGAATTATACTTCTTTCAAAATTCTCACTTGAGGTAGTAAACTTTTCGAAGCAGTTCCGAGTACCGACTTCATTTGAGATTTAATAGCTTTCCATTAGGGATTTAGGTACAGAATAAGATAAATACGTCAATGAAATTCATTTTAAATACTCCGTTGCATTTGTTTGCTAAACGCTAATTTCAAAGAGATTATTACTCTATGATAAATATTGGACCAGGACCTCATCAGATGGTATGGAAGCCGTGCCAAGCACTGGCGTGAGTAAAAGAGGAATCTTGCACAAATAAAATATTTTTCCTAATATATGGTCCCTTCCTATGGAAGAATTTGTGATTCTCGTTGATCGGGTTCTTCGAATATATATTCTAAGCCAGTTAAGAAGGCGATAAGAATGTTCTCGACAATGCTGAAATTTGGAGAAATTCACAAGATTTCCGGATATTCTAATGACGAATTCGATAACGGAAGCTTCAATCCTAATCGCATCAAGCGATAAATTGCGCGCAAGAAGTGTAGATCATTTCAAATAAATCATGCGAAAATTCCTGTTAACACTTACGGTGGTCCAACTTCAGTGGCTGGCCGATAAGAAAATATTTTATGCATACAATGCCTAAGACCCTGACCTAGTTACATTATAGGTCTTGTATCGCTCAACGGCCGAGTAGATTGAGTCATGCCATGTTGAGTTATTGATCACTCTTTGGTTCGGCTGCCGCCTGCGCACATCGCAGCTCATTAGGTCGCCCCTGCGTACGTGGCGCCGTTACCCGCATGTTCATGAGGACATTTAGGCCTCCCACGCACTCACAACGCTTCCCACAGGCTCGGTAGTTTCGTGAGCTGTTGAAACTCCTGCTTGGGATTGCAATTCAATTTCGACGACCAAATCATGCGCAATGCGCCATTTCATATTCTACTGTCTTTTCCTTTTCTTCTTCCTCTTTCTGGCCACTCTGCGCCACCTTTGTTCTCTTCCACTCTTTCTTGGTGGCACCGCAACAACAACAATTTCGACGTTGATTTCATCATATAAGAACATTTGTTCATCAAATAAGAACAACCTTACACGATACTGTGTACAGAAATAGGAAGAAAAAATATAGCTCAGTTCTCACTGCAGTGAGTGACAGAGAGCGCATTTTCTCGTCGACGAAAACGTAGTCACGGACGAACAGACAGACGGACGGACATGACGAGCACAATAGCGCCTTTTCCATGTATGAGAAAATGCGCTAAAAACAGTCTTGGTGGTATTTCCTGTAGTGTTTGATTGATGAAATTTGATCCGAGAGACACCGGTCCTGTTATTGTTGGTAGAATGCAATCCTACCATTGTTGTGCGAATGAGGTCCCACTTTTTCAATTCATATTTCGAGTGAATGCCATATATTTTAAACAATATGCATTAGCTCCTTGATTATCGTCCTTCAGTTTCACTCTCGGTCATGATCATTAGAGTTCAACTTGGAGTACTATGGCCATGAATGACCAATTCATGTATATTTTTCTGGAACTGTTCTGTTATTGTTCTTGTTGCAATACGATATTTGTTAAAACATCTTGATATTATGGCGCCATTCTCTCTGTTATCTTGAAATGTTCACCAACTTAATCTCTACAACAATTAACACAAACAACTGAATCTCAACAGCACGGCCTGTTCTTATCCTAGTCCTGAAAGAAGTTAAATCGAGTCAGCGTTTTTATTGACGTTATTGAATAACTGAAATGAATAATTTATTAACACAATTTGAACGAAGCATAGGTGAAATGCATGCGCTGAAGTAAACCTCGATCTAGTGAGGTGAGGGTATATTCATAGTCACTCAGGGCCTATACTTTCAAAAACAGGTAGGTGATCGTAAGTTCAGCAGCCAATCCTTGACGGCCTTTCAAGCAAAATCCACCAATCATAGATAAGAAAATAGAGCGTAAGTAATTACGTTAGCGAGTTTTGAAAGTATAACTGGAATTAGGTAATTTAGGGATACCCCAGGTATCGCTAAAATTTGTTGGTGCGATACCAAACTTTTCGAACCCCTAATCATTAATATATTAATACATTTGTTATTGACATTGAACCCCTAAAATAATACATTTGTGCACACAAACCTATAATTAAAGAATGAATATTGATATTGTAGTATCAACTTGATAATCCGTTTTAATTTTGGAAAAAACAAACACAAAATTACGCCGCAGGTCAAATCTTTAAAGTTTACATTATTTTCGTGGCAATGTTATTATTCATTTTCAAAGAAAAATGGATAACGAATTGCCAAAAAGTGTGTTTTGACGCCACCCTCTTGTGCACATACATGTATATGATTTGACTAGCAAAAGACATCACAAAGTCCAGCTCTCTTTGAAGTCTTACAATTCTGACAATAATGCAGTGTTGCGAAAGGATGTATAGATCGTAATTTTAGCATTTAAAATATTATACATATGTCCCAGATTTTGTTGTAAAACCAATCGCGTACAGGCTAATGAAATAACGTGTACGTAAAATGATCCTTAAAATGCGAGTTTTCAATCGCCATGAAAATACAAATTGACCGGTGAAGTCAGAGGAGAGAAATTTACTTAATATTTCAGGTTATGTTTTACGCCACGAGCAAGCTATATAGGGCTAAGCTCTATCGAGATGTGAAAAGCATTGCTACATAGTCTAGCATAGGCCTAACTTAGCTGCTATTTATTGTGTGACGCTTAGATAATGGCTGCGCCGTTAACTGGAATTAGGTAATTAGATATTTAAAAGACCCTTACTTTTCAGCGCCTCGCTTAACAGTAGGGTAACATGGGGCAGCGAGCCCACTGCGGGTCATGGGCCCATAGCGGGTTTCTCGCTAAGTATGGCAGATATTGGTCCGTGTTCTCTACCGCCGGTCGACAGTTTCACTGGGATGAAGTGTACGGATTTACATTTTGCTAAGTGTTTGCGTTTTAAAGTTATACGTGAATAACTGTTTTAGCCAAGATAAAAATTTTTTAGCTGCGAAATAAAATTTTTTTGATTACTGTAGATGAAGCTTAGGAAATTACTGTGAATTATATTTTGAAAGTAATATTTATAGGGATAATTTTGAGATCAATTTAGACTATTAGCTTTTAAAATAAAATGTTGACACGATATAAATTGAAATGATACCTTGTGGGGCAACGGGCCCACGCGTGTCACGGGCAATGCGCCCATGGTGAAGTCTTGTGTTATACATCATTAGATTTGTCTCAATGACCTTTTCAAAACTATGACTAGCTTTTGAATTACAAATTACACTTCATATTGCATGATTTTTTTTATTTGCCGCCGCAAGGCAGCAGGTTTTAGTTTCTAGTTATGCGTATCGAGCTATTGACTCTTGCCTTGCCAAAAGTTGATTTCAGTCAACGCCAATGAGCCTAAAGTTGATGAGTTTTTATGGTGTTGGCTGAAATCACGATTAGGTACAAAATCTCTGCACATAATATCTGGATTATGGACGAAACTGGAACGAAGTTTTTTTCTGATAAACTAAATATATTTTTTCTAGTCAAGAATACATTTTTCCATGTCAAGGACGAATTTTTTATCGCGAGGATATATTTTTTTCAAGTCAAGGATATATATTTTTATGTCAATGAAATATTTTTCTTCACGTCAGTGATAGATTTTTTAGGCCAAGAGTATATTTTTTCAAGTTAAGGATATGAGTTTTTGAGTTGTTAATAAATGAATGAATGCCATATTTTTATTACATTTTCCTTATTTTCAACTGAAAAGTGTTGTTTTACCATTTTTAAACGAAAAATATGCAATTGTGATAAAGGAATCAAGGGTGGGCGCCTTGTCCCAAGCCATGGGCCCATTGCCCCAGGGTTGGGGCAATGGGCCCATTTTGGCACTTTTTACACAATAGGGTTTCATTAAAAATTGAATTACTCTATTGACGTCTAATTCACATCTTACATTCTTCATTAGTTGTACCTTTAAACAAAACAAAGAACCACATCGTATCAATTAAAACTTCATCAAAAATTTACTTTGAAAAAAGTGGGGTTGCGCTGCCCCATGTTGCCCTACATTAGTCGCACCCTGGATGTTGACATCGTGAGTTCGTGAACATCAGAAGTGTTCAACAAGAATAATGTCAGGCTCTTGGTAATTAGTTAATTTGGACTCCAGACATTATTTCTCAAAATTTATAATACCCAGTCAAAAATCAAAGGCGTATCGTCGGCGCATCGCAATAGATTTAGGCCGAGACGACGGACGGGGCGCCCTCGTAACATCGACGTAGTGTCCACTTTTCAAGCGCGATGGTTCACTCTTGAGCTGCACGCAGCCTCGGGATGTGTCTTAAGACCTGTTTACACCAGGGGCAACGATATGGGCGGTGTGGCGCGTGTCAAGCGCTTGCTGCAGCGCCTGACGCTCAGAACAGTTCACACTTATTTTTGTACGCGGTAGAGAAGACCGCGAACTTTGAAGAGATTAGCTGCCAGTTAGACGTCAATGAGGATGGATGCATCCGAATTTGAAATCTGAGCCATAGTTCTCGGGTGTGCTGCTGTGATTACATTCACGGTCTCCTCAGCGTAAGTACCAGAGATGTCCGTAAGTACCAGAGAACAGGCATTCATGGTCTCTACAGGCTTTCATGGTCTCTACAGGCTTTCATGGTCTCTACAGGCTTTCATGGTCTCTACAGGCTTTCATGGTCTCTACAGGCCTTCATGGTCTCTACAGGCCTTCATGGTCTCTACAGGCCTTCATGGTCTCTACAGGCCTTCATGGTCTCCACAGGCATTCATGGTCTCCACAGGCATTCATGGTCTCTACAGGCATTCACGGTCTCTACAGACATTCATGGTCTCTAGAGGCATTCATGGTCTCTATAGGCTTTCATGGTGTCTACAGGCCTTCATGGTGTCTACAGGCCTTCATGGTCTCTACAGGCATTCGTGGACTCTACAGGCATTCAGGGTCTCTACAGACATTCATGGTCTTTAGAGGCATTCATGGTACCTAGGGGCATTCATGTTCCCTATGAAGATCAATTCGCCAAACGAGTGTGGGAGTCCAAACGAGTGCGGCGTTCGTTCACAGACAGCCGCCTACTAAATGTAGCGCACTAGCGCTTGCGTTGCAAGAGGCGGGACGACTGTGTATCGCTAGTGTGTCAATCGCTTCGTTGCCCGCCTGAGGCGCACGTAGACGCTGCACAGAAGGGCGGTGAGGCGCTTGACGCCCGTGTGTTGCTCTTAGGGTACGGCCAGACTAAAAGCGGGAAAGCTGAAGCTCGCGGAAGCTTGGAGCGCGCTGACGCGAGCTGGCGCGTGTAGGTGGCCAGACACAGCGCGAGGTGGCGCGATCAGCCGTCAAAGAAAATTTGGACAAGTAAAAGAAAATTTTCAACTATCGCCTTTCTAGAGTCCGGCGATGCGTTGAGTGCGCGTTTGGCATTATGACCGCAAAATTTAGATTACTAACGAAGTCTATCGAAACAAGTGTTGAACATGCACAGTAATTGTAAAATCCATTTGTGTTTTACACAATTTGATCCTAGCTCGAGAAGGCATCGACACTGAAGCAGCACCAGGTGTCGAGGATCGCCGTGAAAAAGTAAATACCAAAATACCAAAACACCAAAAGCTGAAAGAAATACTGTAGCCCGAGATATGCTGTCAATGTTCGTAACACACTAACTACTTATTTACTTCTCCCGTTGGGAGTGTTCCAGGGCAGGCATACATCTAGAATCTGGATTATAAATATAAGGTTACTACTAGTACATATATAAATGAAACAAAATGATGTTTTATTGACCTTACCCGGAATACTCAATGCATCACAAATCTGCGATCAGCTGTCATCGATGTACTGACGATCACTGTGCTTGGCATGCGAGGCGTCCCAGATAGCAGTCACGGCTGGGTGGAGGAGATCGAAGCTTCGACAACCATCCTCGACGACGTCTCAAGGGCAACTATACGCGCGTGCTCGCGCTTGTATATTTAACTCGACAAATCTACAAGCTTCGCGCCTCAGCAAGCGCCGCGGGTGCTGGCGTGAGAACGCGTCCTATCTGGCCATGGGATTGTTTGAATATAATATGGTCGCTTCAGCGCACTTACGCTCGCGTGCGCTTTCTGTCTGGCCGCACCCTTAGTGCAAACGGGTCTTTAGGCGCACCGCGCGCGGCAACGCCTGTAACATGCGCGCCGCGAGCACGACACTCCGGCGTAATATCCATGGCCACCTTTCTATATTCTATATGTGGACAATTTGTGAGATTGGTAGATTAAAGTAGACATCCATGTAGGGAAGGTGAAACATAAAAATAACTGTTTAAATATAACTGTAAGCAAACTGAAGTTAGATGGCTGATATTCGTGCTGTAGTCGTGGACATGTGGTGGCAGCTGGCACGGAACAAGAAGGGGCGCAGCTGTAGGCCACAAATTTTACTCTTAAATAAGCCCTGGAGCCAACGCCTAGCCTCACCATGCATTAACTTTACTCAGCCTCAGATAGAAGCCGCAGACTACGCTTGAACTCCGTAATCCAGACAAGCGACACGTACACTGCCGAAAGATAATAGCGCCGTTGGTCTTCAGCCACTGCTTAAGCCTGCTCGCCCATAAGCAGGCAGTTCCTCATCCGGCTGTACCTACTCCGGCCTAACCTCTTCTGGCCTAACCTATGCACGCTGTCCCGGCTCACAGCGTTCTTGCTGACAATGACGTTCTACCAGTACACTTGGACCGCCTTTCTAACTTCTTGCAGCCAATGAGGTTAGGTTAGGTCCGCTCAGGTTTGTTTTGGGTGGAGAAAGGTTGCAGCTCGTATAGGTTAGGCCTGAAGAGGTTAGGCCAGATAAGGTTTGGCCAGATGCAGTATGGCCATGTTTACCTTCGGCAAGCTTATTTTGTGGCTGTGGACATCTGGCGCTATGGCTTTGAGCACTTGACTTCGTATGCCGTTATGCGCTCTAGCATTCTTACCTATGGAAAGGAATATGTACTAAGTTTGAAGTATGGCAAAGCTAGCCTCCGGCATGCGCCCCAACAAGAACAAGTGGTAACTGGTAACAGCTTAACAAGTAACAACTAACATGTTGACACTAGTAACAGACTGAGGTTGACAACATTACACCGAAATCTTTCGTGCAGTTTAATTCTGTAATTCATATTATATATGTATCATGCTGGTTTTTAAATACTATTTAAAACTATTAAGGAAAATCTAATGACTTTATCTATAAATGTAGCGGTGCCGCTGTAGCGGCATAACCTCGTATCGCTACTTAAATATGTAGCGGGCGTTACCGCTACCGCTACAATTGCTTAAATGTAGTGCCGCTACCGCTACTGAAAATGTAGCGGCCGCTACATGTAGCGTGCTACTGCCCCCCTCTGCCGAAGAGTCGAGCCGGCATCGAATTCTTTTTGATTGACTTCTGCAAGTTATGGCGCAGGAAACACATCAGTCACCTAAGAGGAGCTAGAAGCAATTTTGTGGAGTGTTAAATTGTACTTCCCAAGAATTTTCCTGACATCCTTCAATGTTGCTATGGCTTGCTTGGGCGAGTTACTTGCTGCAACGCCGTCATCCATGTAAAATGAGTTATGTATAAAATGTTTCGCCTCTGTACATGACGCATCATATTCATTCTATGTAGTAGCATAACGAAGACCAAATATAGCTATAGCTGGACTAGGAGCATTGCCAAACACGTGAACGGTAGTTCTGTACTGTATCAGATCGTTTCGTGACTCGTTATCCTCGTGCCAATAGAACCTAAGAAAGTCTCTGTCTTCCTTATCCACGCTTAAGGCGTAGAACATTGATTCTATGTCGGCCATGAAACCGACTTCTCCGTCACGAAAATTAAGGAGCACGTTTTCCAATCGGTTGTTGTCAGTTACTTGAAGAAGTTTCGAATTCAGACTTATGCCACAGTATTTCGCGGAGCCGTCGAAAACAATGCGAACTTTTCCCTTTTTAGGATGCGTTACGGGAAAGACGGGTATCCACCATGCCTTGCCTTCGGGAGGCGTTTGTTCGTCGAGCGGAACTTTTTCGATGTGGCCGGCGTCGATGTTCTTTTCTCATAGAAGTAACGCATTGCTGCAGTTTATCCGGATCTACCCTTAATCGGTTCAAAGTATTTCTGGTCCTGTGCAAGACCGCTTGCTGGTAGCAAGGAAGTTTAGGATTTTCTTCTCGGAAGGGCAATGGCATCTCGACATTTCCGGAAGAATTAACCGTAATGCAACTAGAAATTATGGGACGCCTGTCGGAGACCACCACTGCCGTGCTTCGAATGGACTATCATGATCCCTTCCCTAAAGAACGTAGCCTACAACACATCTTGACTGTGACATTATCAGCCGCACACCATCAGACAGATCACATCCATTGAATTAGATCAATCAGCCCACAGGAAAATAAGCCTGGCGTCGTATGGCCCAGCGTCGTCTGCCAACACGCGAAAAAATTTTACACCACCCGGACGGAGCGCGCCAGAGCCGTCCGTATATGTCCTGTGTGTCGAATCGGCCCACGGTCAAACGGCCACGCGTCGTACAACGATAAATTTTGGAACAGAACTATGCTATCTGGAACCCAACCCCAGATTCTGTGAGAGAAAAGTTACGTAATTTAGCGAAGCTGCGGAAGTCACTCGCCGGCGGACGATAGAGTTTGGAACAGAACTATGCTTTCTGAAACTTAACCCCGGATGTTGAGCTAAAAGTGACGGTCTGGTGGTGCACGGCAGGATGTATGCAGTTCCACTGGCGACCTGGGCTGGTTGGTCGCAGTCCGTTGTCCGCAAGTTACAGTTCGAGCTAAAGTCAGGGTATGAAGTGAGGATTCGATGCAAGGTTCAATCTCGATTACTCTCTGGGCTATTCGCTTCAGAATATGGTGGCGTAAAGCTCCTAATATTTAATGCAAGATGATGTCACGGGCTGGTTACCGACGGATGGCTGAATCCGCGGCTGATTGGTGGTCATCCGGAAATATATGCTAGGCGTTCCTTTCAAGGCTGATTGGTGCACAAAACAACGTAATCAGCAAAAAATGATAAAAAAATGATTTCCAATTTGTTCTATTNAGTAACGGGTGACTGAAGAAATAACGATAGCCTGACAAGTCGTGCCTGATCGTAACGTAGCTCCGTATATATGCTGGCTGGTGGACGCCTGTCATGCATAATAATGTAGTGAATAAGATGTGGTGAACATCTGCAGATCACCCACAACTGTTATTTCATAATTGGATCAAGCATATACCTTCATTGTGTTTCAACAATCAACGAAAGTTTGTGAAAGGCCCCGATTGATTTCAGTTCAATGTATCGGCCGAATATATACCAATACCACAATCGATATAAACATTTAGCTGCAGAAATTCTAGACACAACAAGAATATACCACATATATGCGTGCAGGATCTACAGTAGAAATGACACTTACGCATCTGAACGAATAAATATCTTCTAATGAAATTTCCATACGGAGTCCCAAGTCATTGTTCGGAATTATTTAATTACACGGAGGAGCACAAATTGTGAACCCGCTATCCAAAAATGCAAACCAAAATGGTGCAAGATTTCTCAAAAACGATTTGAAAGAACGTGGCAAACTTATTAGTGTGTTAACACATTGAGTGTGGCAAGACTCACCGCGCGGCCAGATGGCTGAACAACGGACAAGTCCGCGAATAAAAAGGCCTGTAATTCGAAATATACTAGTGAATTACTAGGTTCCGGGGAAAAATTCAACTTTCCATTTTATCGCACTCTTTAAAATTTAATGAGGTAGTCCTGCCACCATAAATTTTTGTCGACAGGCGCAATTGAAAAAAACTAAATCGCGGAATTTGTCCGAAAAATAAAATGTATAAAAAATTTTTTTAAAGACCAAGTTTTTCATGTGGACTAAAAAGTAGAAAATAATTTTTCGGCAGCTACTGATCTCTGTTTGCTTTCATTCTCTTGGTCTTTTGTATTTCAGTTAAAATATTTTACAACATCTAAAACGAAAAACGTGGGGCGCATATGTATTTAATTGTTTGGTGATTACTTGATATGATGAATATGATGGTTCATTGAACTTTTGATAAGTGTATTGCTGATATATCTGATTTGAGCAAATTTTGTTATTTACTGTTGGTATATTGATTTATCATGTTTCATCCAATATAGGTAGTTTGAAATGTGTATAAGTAATTCAAGCAAGTAAAGATATGAATCATGAATAACGCAGGTCAGGGTATGTGAAAATTTTAAAAGAATCAAATTTTGAGAATTTTAAGTGAACGCGTGGACTATATCTAATCAATTTAAGAGGCATATTAAGACATTTGAAAAGAAAATGCATTAAGTATCTAAATAACATGCCAACACCGAGGCGATGATAGACATGCCTTGGAAATATTAATTTAGTCGGTGAGCAGAAACTTCTCAAATGCATTAGAATCGCAATTTTTATTTTGGGCACCGGAAGCTTATTAGAATTACCAAGAATCATTCGACAATGAAATGTAATGTCAATGGTCAATGTACGCTTGGAATTTCAAAATTCAGTGCCCGAGCGCTTTTTTTTACCGCCAAAAACCTTCATTGTTCCAGGAATGATACCCTGTTTTATTCTCATGTAAGGTAGAAATGCAATAACTTTATTGTTGCCTCAGACTCTTTCACCAATATGCTGGGGTTACTGAAAAATTTTAGACTTTTTAATTTTCAGAATAAGCGGTAATTTAACCATTATAAAAAATTAACTGTGTTCCTAGTATAGTTTAATAATACATCTGTTTCGTTTAACTTCAGGGTCGAAAGTAGAAAATAGGAAACTCCACGGAATTTAGAGCCAACTTTTTCCAATTCGGGTTCTGCTTTTTGATTTTGATTGCGTGTTGTGATTACTCTGCCTTCTTGAGAACTCGATGTTCGATTTTCCAAAAATGCTTTATTTTTGAAACGACACCTAGATTTTACGTCAAATTGTTTTTATCTCACTCATAAGTATTAAAATCACTTGGCTGCTTAAGTCGCAAATTTACCAGGAATTTAAAAGTAAAGAAAATCGCCAAAAAGTTCACCATTTCTTATAAGAGTGTTCTAAGTTTTGAACTGACGATGGAGCTGGACTCCGAAACGTTTTCTCTTATAAGAAATGGTGAACTTTTTGGCGATTTTCTTTACTTTTATATCTCACTCATTATCTAAATATTTTAATAATTTGAGGACCACTCATAATACTTATTATTAAAATTTTTGTGGTATGAATGTTGAGTTAGAGATCAAATTTCGACTCAAGCTGAATCACAAAATTTATGCTGTGAATTACTTTGTATTTAAAATATTAATTGAAGGGTTCAAAACAAAGCCGAAATCATTCAGTTACTAACGAAATTTTGGAAATTTTACCACGAATCCCTCGGTTATATTTTTTAAAAACTTTCTTTTGACAACTTCGCTTCTTTCTCTTCTGACAAGAAATAATATAATTGTGTTTATTCAGATTACTATTAACATCACTTAACACCGAGGGCGTGAACAACACACAAATAAACACGACTAATTCACTCTAGGTATACCTCGATATGTGGTGGAATCGCAAATCAGAATGAAAGTGGTGACTAAACAAAAACGAGAAATAAATATTATTAATATCTATATATATCTAATCTATATAATATAATATCTAATATTAAATAGAGTATTACATCCTCTGAAATTATATAGCATAGCTATCAGTTAGACCTGAGGATGCCATGAGCGTTACACGAAATGTCACGTTGGAATTGCACAATTGTATTGCAAGTATTTACTGTACTCTTTAATTCCATTATTCAGTCCGAATTCTCATATGTAATTTCTTCCGCAGGTCCAAGAAATTATCGCAATACTAGACGCGAGCAAAATATTTAGCGTCAAGTGGCAGCCCTGAACTTGCCAGGACTCATCGCCCTCCAATAACCGAGGCAGTGAACAGCAGGACCTGAAGTCCTGCAATGTATGGGCAGCTTCTCCTAGCATGCCCGTGAGGGTATCTTGTTCCCTATAGGGCTCCTTTTCATTCTTTATCAGACGCCAGCGTTCTGTTTTAATTTTGTACTAAAAGAAATTAGCCGTTTTCGAAGGTCAAGCCTTTTTACAACACTTCTCTTTAACTTCGCTTCTTTTTTCTTTTTCTGTCAGCTACAAATTAATCTTACAATCAATATTTGACACACTTAACTTTCCAATCGATCTGAAATTTTGCACACTGGCGTAAAGTTGAAAACTGTGCATGAGTCAATTGACAGAATAAATAATTTTACAAATATATTTTTTTCAATATTAAACAAAATTTTAAATAATTTTGTCTGCTACAAATCATAAAATCGATATTTGACACACTACTACCTGTCATTGCACACTTGCGTAAAGTGTGCAATAAATAATTTTAAAAATTGGAACAAATAATTTTAAAAATTGAAATAAAAAAATTTAATATTATAAGTAATTTAAAAACAATTTTGTCTGCTATAAACCTTATAATCCATATTTACCACACTTCTTCTACCTGTCCAATCGATCTGAAATTTTGCACACTTGCATAAAGTCAGTGACAGGAATCATGACACAGGAATCATTTGACAGAATAAATAATTTTGAAAATTTAGACATGTATAAAATTCATTTTACATGTGTAACAACAAAGACACTGGATTCTTTAGAAGAGTTGTCTTTTAAAAGTAGTTTTTAAACGAATATTTTATTTTCCCTGAGGTCTTTTTGCCATGGGAATCGCGGAGCGGCCTAAGAAGTAAAGGGTGACTGAAGAAATAACGACAGCCTGACAAGTCGTGCCTGATCGTAACGTAGCTCCGTATATATGCTGGCTGGTGGACGCCTGTCATACATAACGTGGACGCCTGTCATTTTACTCGTACTTACTCTTTAGCACGTGCGTATCATGGTTAAATGTGCTATTAAAATACAGTACAAAGCCGAGGAGAGACTTTCTCTTCAACGGATTCATGGACAAATAAATTCTACGAATTTATTCCTGAGAAGAGAAATAATTGATAAAGGTTGACTGAATAAGTAGTGAATAAGATGTGGTGAACATCGGCAGATCACCCACGACTGTTATTTCATACTTGGGATAAAACATAGACCTTCAATGAGTTTAAACCCTATCGAAATTCGAAGACCTGTCAGCCGCTGGCACACGGACGCCCCAAGTTCTTATGGCCGGGTAAATTAGAAGCTCTATGTCCGCATTAGGTTCCGGTTGCCGTAGCGAAATAAGCGCCGAAATGGAATCTTGTGAAATTACTCGTCGAGCTTGGGGCGATCGTGGGGCTGTCTCTTATACACATCTAGATGTGTATAAGAGACAGACGTAGCTCCGTATATATGCTGGCTGGTGGACGCCTGTCATGCATAATAATGTAGTGAATAAGATGTGGTGAACATCTGCAGATCACCCACCACTGTTATTTCATACTTGGGATCAAACATATAGACGTTCAATGAGTTTAAAGATTCAACGAAAGTACCTGTGTGAAAGGCCCCGATTGATTTCTGTATACCAGGAATTTAAAATCAAAGAAAATAGTCAAACAGTTCACCATTTCTTAAAAGAGAAAATGTTTGGGAAACCAGCTGCATCGTCAGTTCAAAGCCTAGAGCACAGGGACAATTAATTATTAACCTAAAATATTGTTGTATTTGCTGGCAAGTTTTATAGACAAATTGACAGTTTGGGCATGGGTCTTCCTCACGGCCCTACCTTTGCCAATATTTTCACGTGTTTTCACGAGGCTACATGGCTAGCCAATTGTCCTACTGATTCTAAGTCAATTTTCTATAACCGATATGTAGATGATACATTTTTAATTTCCAAACATCTCTCTCATGTGGGCCTGTTCTTTGATTATCTCAATCTCCAACAAAAATCCATCAATTTACTATGGAGCTTGAATCCAACAATAGTTTATCTTTTCTTGATTGCAAGGTCGTAAAATCTGATGGCCGTTTCCAGACATCAGTTTACCGAAAATCAACGTTTACTGGCTAAAACACCAGCTTTTTTAGTTTTTGTTCCTTTCGTTTCGAATTAAAGTAGATTCAAACGTTATTAAACAGCGGCATCCGAATTTGCTCTACTTTCCATGCAATGCACATTGAATTTGAACATTTGCCCAGTATCTTTTCACCAAATGGGTTTCCATCACGATTGGTGTACACTCAAATTGAGAAAGTCTTGTCTAAGCAATATGCTGAGGTTGTTCTCGAGCGTGATGATAGGAATGGTGTTTATTGTTATTTTTGCCCCGCATATCTGAGACGATGACAAAGGAATTGAAATTTCTATTCTCTAAATACCTCCCGAATGTAAATCTTAACGACTGACTGATGACTCACAGACGACTGACGGATGAATCAAAGACGACTGACGGATGAATCGCAGACGACTGACGGATGAATCAAAGACGACTGACGGATGAATCAAAGACGACTGACTGATGAATCAAAGACGACTGACGGATGAATCACAGACGACTGACTGATGAATCAAAGACGACTGACTGATGAATCAAAGACGACTGACTGATNCTAAGCAATATGCTGAGGTTGTTCCCGAGCGTGATGATAGGAATGGTGTTTATTGTTCTTTTCCTTTCTTTTGCCCCGCATATCTGAGACGATGGCAAAGGAATTGAAAGATCTATTCTCTAAATACCTCCCGAATGTAAATCTTAACGACTGACTGATGACTCAAAGACGACTGACGGATGAATCAAAGACGACTGACGGATGAATCACAGATGACTGACGGATGAATCAAAGACGACTGTCGGGTGAACCACAGACGACTGACGGATGAATCACAGATGACTGACGGATGAATCAAAGACGACTGTCGGATGAACCACAGACGACTGACGGATGAACCACAGACGACTGACGGATGAATCACAGACGACTGACGGATGAATCGCAGACGATTGACGGATCAATCATAGACGACTGACGGATGAACCACAGACGACTGACGGATCAATCACAGACGACTGACTGATGAACCACAGACGACTGACAGATCAATCACAGACGACTGGCAAGACTTGGCAGTTTAATAGATTTTTTGTGGGAGCAAAATGCTGTAGTAGTTTCAATAATTTCAATATTCTTGCTGTTAACTCGGGTATATCTGGTAGTTTCCCTGTGAAATGGACACAAGAGAAATCAGCATGGCCTTCTAAACGTTTCAAACGTCGTTCAGAATTTAATGATAACAGGAATGGCAAATAAAGTTATCCTATAAAGAGCACACATAAAGATAACTATCAAGCTATGGCGCAGGCGGCCTGAGTAAGAGTGGTCGGTGACCGGCTGATGTAGTAAGATTATTACGCCTAATAAAAATATTTTCCTAAAGCCAACTAGAAATATCCCCACTTAACTTGATCCTTACGACACAAATTCAGCTTCATGTTCTGAGGTAAATTATTCTGTTACGAGTGATTGTGGAAAACAAGCAATGAATTTATCCATACTCTATAAACCATGCATCACTGCTAAATTAATTTTTTGTATGGAATTAACCGCACAAAAATCAAATGTAACGACATGCTTTTCTTCATTTACAGTGAAAATTTTTTTGAAGCGCGAACGTTCTTTTTCCTGTACAAATCTTTCCAGTAGTTATGTGTTTTGAAGTGGTGGTATATATTCATATAGAATCCTCCATGAAGTTATTTAAATTTATGTGGAAATATTCGTGTACAATCCTCCAAGGAGTTATTTGTATTGTTGCGATAATATTCGTGAACAATCCTCCAAGGAGTTATTTGTATTGGTGCAATAATATTCGTGAACAATCCTCCAAGGAGTTATTTGTATTGGTGCAATAATATTCGTGTACAATCCTCCAAGGAGTTATTTGTATTTAATTAATGTTATTCGTGCACAATCCTCCATGCAGTTATTTTTTTAAGTGGTAATAATCGTGATCAATAATTTTCCCGTACAGTTCATTTGAATTTAATTTATGTTTACTAAAAATTTTTAGGCGTAAATGTAAGAACAAAAGTTGGTTTAAAGATCTCACGACTCTATTCCGTTAGAAATGTTAATTCATGAAAATTGAGAAGAATCTGAATCATGCTCACTCGATGCTGAACATAAGGTCGCATGAGGAGTCAACATAGTTATGTTGGATATGTTAATTGCCTCTCTTAATTCTGAATGTTTTTAGTTTCCCACAAGAGGTTCCACAACAGAATTTCTGATGCATCAGGCACTACAGAGAAGGATTTAGCTGGAAAAATAGTAAAATATTCCATTGAGTGTCCAACCACAGCAGTGCATTTCAACGACTCAACCAATTACTGCCAGTAGATTTTTCATACTTTTTTGGATTGATCTTTCTTGATCTCTTCTTGATGTCAGCGTGAATAAGTTCCGAAGGACATATTCTCGCTGTTATGTTAATTCTGTGAAGTTAGCCTGGGTCGTTTAATCTAACCTTCAATTATCGAGTCCGGTTCATTTCACATGCAGATAAGCCATACATGATTGATTTCAAGCTGCTTCTTTGACAGAGAAAAATATTGTTGAAAAAAGTGACTGATCAGATCGTCTAAGATGTGGGTCACTGGGTCGCTCAAGGGAATGAAGTCCCGATATCCCCAGGCAGTCCATCATATTATACAAGGATTGGCAGTAATCAAATTCTCTACAGTTTTATAAAAGTAATTTATTCCTTATGTAACAATGCCAACTGATATATTCGAAAGAAAAATGCAAAATTTCTAGATGATAATTTAACCTGTAATTTTCAAATTATAGTATTGGCAATTTATTTTACCTCATGACCGTAGATGTACAGCAATAAGTCACTCCTGTCTTGTGCTTTGATGTCCTGATAATAATCCCCGTACCCCATAAAAATGACTCTTGATTCCGTGTTCACAGTAGCGATTAACAAATATCTAGTCGCCATAATTACTCATCCCAGGCTAAGGGTCTTCTTCGAAGATATCTGGGAGACGAAAGCTGCTTTAAACCTAAAGTTGACAGCAGCTCAAATTAATTAAGATTCGAATTTTAATGATTCATTGTATTAGGAATAATTTGCGCTGTTATCCGTTTTTGGGTAGAATAAAAACTTGAAAAGGGAATTAGTTTAATTATTAAATTTAGTAACAACATATTCATAAATTCACGATTAACCATCCATAACTATGCGCGATCTTCGCAGCTTTAGTATTTCTGTAAAATAAGTAACATAGAAAATTTTCGCTTAATATAGAGCTCGCTCTGATACAATATCGATCTAAAGAATAAGATGGAATAAAATGAATTAAGGCTACTTGAGAACAAGGAATAATTTATTCGATGAGCCTAATTTAGTGACGAATGAAAAACCTCAGCATAATACAGCCCTTTTCCATAAATACCTCGGCAGCTGCACCGCGCAAAAATGTTTCTTGTATGTCCTTGGATTAGTATATGTGTTGACAAAAATCGAATTGAATGCTTGACATGTTTATTCCTTTCTGTAATCGATCTTAGACTTGGACGACTCGCACGTGTATTCAAAATAAAAAAAACACACCGGTAAGAAATCTAATAAATGTCTCGCCTTTGCTGCAAAGAATGTTTTATATAAGACACCGGTCTCGTGACAGAAGAATTCATATTTATCTTTAAGAAAATCAATGTTACGTTCGCAAGTAGAATTGATATCCTCTTCCTAGAAATTTTGCAGGTTCTGTAGTGATGAAAATAAGTTTCACAATTCACAATTGAACGGTTTAATAGAAGAGTTTTAGTAGATCTATTTATTTTTACGTAGAGCGTTTTTTGATGCTTTCAGTAAAATCTTCCTGTTTTCATGGAACTCTACAGGCAGGTTCATTGAGTTCACAATATAGCCCAGTTCCAGGTACTGGGCGTCTCTTGTGGTACCAAGGATTCAATACATTCTGAAGCTCAGATGTAGACACGCTGACTGTACCGCCAGCTCATCGTAATGCGATACAGAGAAGAACTATGATCTCGGGGCACAGGACTGTGTCTTGGAAGACTGATCGTTTCTCAACGACTTTTATTGCA
>NW_025945528.1:0-19812 GCF_000764305.2 Hyalella azteca
AAAAACATTCAATAAATTATATTTATTATTATTATAACATAATAAACACTAGCAAATAATATTATTAATAATAGTTGTTATTATTATTACTATTATTTTCATTATTACCATTATTATCCAATTTCATTCGGTAATTGAAGGTAAATTAATTAATACACATATATTATTTAATAAATTGATAATATTATTCATAGTACAATATAATATATTAAATTCTATGATATAATTTTATATTATATGTTTTCAAATTGTAAATTATATAATTATATAATATAAATAATCAATAAGAATATAGAAATACAATATAGGATTAAAAATAATGACGACGTATCATCAATCTGATATGTCAAATGATAATTATTCACGTGATGATGCCGCTGTGTCCAATGATTGGCCGCCATCTGAGCAGGCGGTCCATCATCATCGGCCGCCACTTTGTTTCATATATGGCGGCCGTCAATCACAATAATGCATTATTATTATAGTTGTAATCTGTATATGAAAATAAAGTTACAACATATAGCGATATAGGAATATTGGTCCACACTTCAGTGGCCGCCGTCCACTCACCAGCCAACCACGGCGCGCGTGTCGCCCTCGTCGCCCGTCCGGACGTCCGCGGCCTGAAGCGCCTGCAGCAGCGGCGGCAGCTCAGAAGAACGCAGCTGGCTGCCCCACAGCACCAGCCCCCTAAACCTGGGCACACAAACTGCAGTGTCATTCCCCCAGACACACATCTTACAACTATATGATGCATAAATATACGATGTATGTGGCTATACTGCGCAGGACGATGTATAACTATACGATGTATAACTATACAATGTATAAATATACGATGTATAACTATACGATGTATAACAAATCTAACACTATTTTCCCTCATGGGGGTGGGGGGGCTACGCACCTCTTGCCAGGGGGGGCGAGGGAGGTGATGGTGAGGGCCACGGCCCCCCAGGACCCCTCATCCGCGCCCTCCACGTACAGCGATGGCGGGGGGGAGGGGGGCAGCGGCCACGTCGGGAAGGAGATGCCAGGGGGCGGAAGGAGGCGCGTACGCACCCCTGCGCAGGTCATATAAGATAGAAAGATTATTATTAATGCCTATTATTATAATTATTAATGTTATTATTATATTATTATTAATAATATTAATATTATTACAATTATGATTATTATTATTATTACTTAAATTGATAATAGTATTATTATTATTTATTTGATATTTCTATTGAACTTATTGTATAATTATATAATATATCATATATATAATTTAAAACAGTAAAATTATATATAGTTCAAACACTATGATTTAATTAATCCGATACATTAATGCTATAAAAACCTATATGATCATATTGAATTAATATATTCATGATCAGATGATTGTGCGCTGTTATTGGTCGCCATTTGTCGGCCAATGAGAACGCCACACGAGATGGCGGCTGCTGTAATGCATGCCACATGCCACGCAGGATACATGCCACATGCCACGCAGGATACATGCCACATGCCACGCAGGATACATGCCACATGCCACGCAAGATACATGCCACATGCCACGCAAGATACATGCCACATGCCACGCAGGATACATGCCACATAATGGACCAGCAATCCATTGTAATGGACAAGCAATCCATTGTAATGGACAAGCAATCCATTGTAATGGACAAGCAATCCATTGTAATGGACCAGTAATAATTGTAATGGAAAAGCAGTGGCATTCTTGGCCACTCACGGCACGGTGGGGATGTGGGGGCGGGGGTCTGTGGGTGCGGATGTCACCACTCACGGCACGGTGGAGATATGGGGGTGTGGTCTGTGGGTGTGGCTGTCACCACTCGCGGCACGGTGGGGATGTGGAGGTGGGGGAAGGGGTGTGGGGGTGTGGCTGTCACCACTCACGGTACGGTGGGGATGTGAGGGAGTGGTCTGAAGGTGTGGCAGTCACCACTCACGGCACGATGGGGATGTGGAGGTGGGGAAAGGGGTGTGGGGGTGTGGCAGTCACCACTCACGGCACGGTGGAGATTTGGGGGTGTGGTCTGGGGGTGTGGCTGTCACCACTCACGGCATTCGCCAAGAATCTCCGCCCCCCATGCTTGTGCCCTCTTCCCCCACCCCCTCTACAGGTTCTTACATGCACCTACAAGTTCTTACATGCACCTGCNCAGGTTCTTACATGCACCTACAGGTTCTTACATGCACCTACAGGTTCTTACATGCACCTACAGGTTCTTACCCGCTGCCGAGCAGCGGCTGGAGGAGGTCGTCGTGAGGCTCGTAGGCGTCAGGGCTGGATAGCATCAGCCAGACCCCCACGCCCTCCGTCGCTGCCAGGAGCGCCCCCCACGGCGCCTCTCTCAGGGCCGCGGCCTCCATGGCCACCGCCACAAGTGATGGCTCAGCCTTGCTTAACATGGCCACTGCAGCGGCCACATGGCGACCTGCGGGCAACCACAACCTGACCAACAAAGCCAATATAGAGGCAAAAACTCCTCGTGCAATTGTATTGTATTGTAATGTATTATGGTGTTTTGTATTGTATTGTATTGTATTGTATTATGCTGTATTGTACTGTACTGTATTGCTATGTACAGTGTTGTACTGTATTTCTAAGAGATGGAATGCCTCGTAAAATTATCGCTGCGTGAGATCGAAAGCATTTAAAAGTTTTACTTTAATCCAACAAATCAAGAGTTTTCATTTGGTCAGAACTTCGCTAGGCTTTCACCCGCGACAATCAGCGTTAGTCGGCGTCTGACTAACGCAACTGTCGCAGCGTCAGCGCATCCACCGCCACACCCAACACGTCACCCATAACACCAACACGTCACCCATCGCACCCAACACATCATCCATCACATACAACATGTCACCCATCACACCAACACGTCACCCATCACACCCAAAACATCACCCATCACACCCAACACGTCACCCATCACACCCAACACGTCACCCAACACGTCACCCATCACACCCAACACGTCCCCCATCACACCCAACACGTCACCCATCACACCCAACACGTCACCCATCACACCCAACACGTCAGCCATCACAACCAACATGTCACCTATCACACCCAACACGTCACCCATCACACCCAACACGTCACCCATCACACCAACAACACGTCACCCATCACACCCAACACGTCACCCATCACACCCAACACGTCACCCGCCACACCCAACACGAGTGAACGTCACCCACCGTTCTTCACGGTCCATTCCTCGCCCTTCACCAGGGCGGCGAGCTCGGCCACCGTCCCCGCGTGGTCGGGGCAGCGCGCGACGCAGTCTATCACATCGTCGGCGGTGACGCGGGCCTCCCTCAGCGCCTCCTTCAGCTCCCCCCACCGCCGCGTGAAGTGGCGGGGGCTGTCCCTGCTGAGGGCCGCCACCACGTACAGCAGCACCTCCCGCAGCCTGGGGGATTACAAGTGGGTGGGGATTCATTGGGGGAGTCAGGTATTTATGTCGGATGCAGCGACAGTTGTAATGCTTTAGTTCTCGCTTGTATAATGTTAACAAAAATGTGTTTACTGTTTCGATAAACATTTCTGTTTCCTGGTAATATTGACCGTGCTGCACTCAAGTCATGCTTGTCATCATTAACATTCCAGCTCATGCCATCAGATTGGCATGCAGCTCATGCCACCAGAGCGGCATGCAGCTCATGCGATCAGAGCGGCATGCATCTCATGCCATCAGAGTGGCATGCAGCTCATGCCATCAGAGTGGCATGCATCTCATGCCATCAGAGCGGCATGCAGCTCATGCCATCAGAGCGGCATGCAGCTCATGCCAGCTTATAGTAGATTGGAGGGCAAATACAATAGTAAGCAGGAGGGTAAATGTAATAGTAAGTAGGAGGGTAAATACAAATGTAAGTATAGGTGCTCAATGCAACTGTAAGTAGGATGGTAAATACAATAATTAGTAGGTGGGTATATACAATAGTAAGTAGGAGGGTAAATATAATAGTATGTAGGTGGGTAAATAGAATAGTAAGTAGAAGGGTAAATGCAATAATAAGTAGGAGGGTAAATGAAATGGTAAGTAGGAGGATAAATACAATTGTAAGTAGAAGGGTAAATGTAATAGTAAAGATGGAGGGTAAATAGAATAGTAAGTAGAAAGGTATATACATAAGTAATTAGGAGAGCAAATACAATGGTAAGTAAAAGGGTAATAACAATAGTTAGTAGGTTGGTAAATACGATAGTAGGTAGGAGGGTAAATAGAATGGTAAGCAGGAGGATAAATACAATGGTAAGTGAACAGGTGATTACAATAGTATGTAGGAGTGTAAATACAACAGTAAGTAGGAGGGTAAATACAATAGTAAGTAGGAGGGTAAATACAATAGTAAGTAAGGGGGTAAATACAATAGTAAGTAGGAGGGTAAATACAATTGTAAGTAGGAGAGTAAATACAATAGTAAGTAGTAGGGTAAATAAAATATTAAGTTGGAGGGTCAACACAGTAGTATGTAGAAGGGTAAATACAATAGTTAGTAGGAGGGTAAATACAATGGCAATTAGGAGGGTAAATACAATAATAATTAGGAGGGTAAATACATTAGAAGGTGGGAGGTGTAGTAGCAGGAGGGGGGGGAGTGATTAGTAAGCGGGGGATGAGGAGGCAGAGAGAAGGAGGGGGAGAAGCACATTATATGAAGCGGGATAATTGATAACATTATATGAAGCTCTGCAATACGGAGAGGACATTAATTTAATATAAAGCGCGTAAATCAGTATAAGTTTGACATAATCATCCAAGAGACACGCGGATGTCATCAACTCGATGCTTTCGGCCTCAGACTCCGCGGTTATTGAAATATTTTCAAATGCTGGCGTTGCGAAGTCGGCGATTCAGTTTACTTGGTTTAATTATGCCACGACATATGCCATGTGCTGCTCTGTGCTCATGGTTGAGAGCTTTGTGGTGCTCACTGCTCATGGCTGTTAACAGTGAGCAGCTAACTGCTCATGGCTGAGAACATTATGCAGCTCGTTGCTCTTGGCTGGGAACATTATGCATCTCATGTGCTCAAGCCTATTAACATTACGCAGCTCACTGCTCAAGGCTATTATCAATATGCAGCTCATTACTCATGGCTGGGAGTTTCATGCTACTCTCTGCTCAATGCGCGGGGGTAAAGCAGGTTATTTGTCGCATACACTCACCTACTCATTCTTTCCTCAGGGATTCCCAGTATGCTGTAAAGAGGCTCGGCGCTCCCTTCAATGATGCACTGAACAATATAATGACCAGCGAACATTTCCTGCTCACTCTTGTGCTTGAATTCATAGCTTGAACTCCTGGTCAAACCTAAAGGTTTGTTCTCCTTCAGCACCACTGAGAGTACTACTGCAAGATCGAACTTGTCTTCTCTCTTCAGTTTAACTTGCCACCTCCTCTTAATGGTTCGCAACTCGGCCTCTGAGAAAGTCACGACGTTGTCACGGAGCAACTCCAGCGCTTCAGCCCCGACCAGAGCGAACATGTCGTCCACCAGGACGTCCAAGTCCTCACCAATCGTGCCCGCTAGTTTGGCACTGATGAGCTTCCTGTACAGTCGTAGCTTGTCAGGCGCCACGTCTCCGGGCGTCTTCCACGAGGATATCGCCTCAGGGAGATGCTTATTCATCTCACAGAAATGAACCAAGTTGATGGGTTCAGAGAATTGACTTCTGACATCTTCACTGAGAGACTTGAATCTCCTCGTCATCTCCCCAGTCGGAGTGTCGCCGCTCAGGGCCGTTTCGTATCGCCCCAAGAATGCAAGTTGGACGGCGAGCTTTGTGAGCGGCAGGATCTCGTACTGAGCGGAGCTGATATCGCCTAGCACCGGTGCCAGCTTCCCCTCCACGGCATGAGGACGAGTCGTGATCAACACACGACAGTTGCTGCCCCAAGTCTTATCGAAAATCTCAGTTACGACGTTTCTAGAAACGTCGTTGACTTCGTCGAAACCATCGATGATGAATAAGACATCGAGACGCAGGAGAGCGATGAGGACATTTTCTTTCCCCAGTTCAGTGCACAAGTTTTTGAAGTGCTGCAGGATGACGTCACTCAGTGTTAGTGTGGTGCGATCCCTGCATTCGAAGAAGATGAGTTGGTTAAATGAGCTCAAGTAGTCGTCAACCCCTTGCTCCAGGTTGAAAAATTGCAGCACGATGTTTCTGACGAGGGTTGTTTTACCGGCACCGGCGACGCCCGTAACCACGATTATCTTCTCAGGAGCCTCAAACATTTTGACGTAAGGAATAACTCCTTTCTCTTCGCGTGATCCATCCTTCATCTCTAGTGCGTAGAACACGTCCTGGCGCTTAACCTTTAAATGAAAATGAACCTCACTGGATAGCCTTTCCTCCCAAAGAAGTCTTACGGCTTCTTTGCCGCTCGTCAACAGCCTCGAGCACCAGTAGTCTGTACTCTCCTTGTCTAGAGCTACTAAATTTGTGCTTTCATTCTCCAGCTCCCTTTTCTTAGCATCGAGTTCTTTCTGGGGAAGAGAATAGAATCGCCCGGTTTCATCAATGAGGTCAATTAGCGCTGCCATCAGATGATTGAAATTCGACTCATTGTGAACGGCCTGCAGGTTGTGGAAGGCTTCGTTTCGCCTGTCTTTGACGTCTGTCAACTTTTTGAGCAGTTCAGTATGATCATTTCGGCCCACTTTATTAACTTCCGTGTATATATTTCGGAGAAAAAAATGTAAGGCATTGACGTCTTGCCCGTCGGAATTTTTTGCTGTCTTGAAAGTTTCTGCATGAAAGCCAAATGCTTCCTTCCATTTTTCTTCAGTAAAAGGCCCTTGTCCTGCTTCTGTCCTCAGGCGATCCATGTACTGCCTGTAGGTCTCATCGTCTCGCTTGTCCTGGCATTCCTTGCTGAGGACGAACCGCATGATCTTGGGGCTCAGGTGCAGGTTGCCCACCACGCTGCGGTAAATGGCCATCTCGCTGGATATGATTAGGGAAAAATGCAATGTTTAGGACAAATGCAAAGTTAGATAAATTATAAGCAAAGTCTTGAATTTCATCTGCCGTCATGTAAATAAAAATCTGATAATTTTTCAATTCAATAATTTCAATTTCAACACTATGCTGCTGTTAAAAAATACTTGTCTAGCTGGAAAACGCATATCAATGTTTCACACACCCTTAACAATTGCGTGACACAATTTTTCTAGAAAACCTAGCAAGACACGGATAGCTCACTGCATGGCAGCATCAAGGGCGTTGTCTTGTTTGACTTTAGTTGCGACAACTCTAACCCTGATGAGCCTGTCTCTAAACCAACAAATCTGTAGTGGAATTTGAAAACCGATCTTCGAAATTATTTAAAAATTTACAATCAACATATATCTCATTTATTCGCTTGTAATTTAATAATAATAATCTCATTAATGTCCAATCACCCTGACATTACAGCTCGAAGCATACAAAAACGTACCATTCCACGACTACATAAAAAAAAACTTACCGTTGACTACAGTGCCGGAAATGGCTATACGACCACCCAGTTTTCTCCAAATATTATTTCTTGCACAAAAAATTAAGCGATTCTAATTATACGAAGTTAAACTAAGTTTAAAAACGGTTCTAACGCTATGCGAAAAAAATAATTTTCTCAAAATATATGAGAAAAAATTTTGAAAATTAGAAAACATAGGTGAAAATGGCTATAAGACCGGGATAGGTTTTTCTCCATTTTGGTATCTTTCTGCAACATTTTCACTTTAAAAAGTACAGCAATATAAAGAATATATTGATTTTCGTCATTTATGCCTTTCTGGTGTACTTCTGGTGTAGTTCAGTGTCCTCACTTTTACATTTTTTCGAAGTAAAAAATATGCCAAATGGGACAAGACTCACTGAGGCCGAGAAAACGCAGTTTTCGGCTTTGTGAAATGCAGTAGAAGCCAACGGGACATCGCAATGGAAATAAAACGCTCAAAACCCATTGCACAATCATTTTTTTGCTAATACGGGCGGCTACGGGTGAAAAAGCACACTGGACCAACCCCAAAATAAACCGACAGGGATCTTAGGAGACTGTTTTCTGAGGCTTCTAAAACTTGCGCTACCTCTATACTTCTATAAAATTGGCCACTGAAGTTGATGTGACAGCACGACGCATCCGTTAGACATTGCATGACTCGAAGAAATTCAAATACATGACGAGGAAAAAATGCCCCTGTGCTCCAACAAAAGCATATTATCAACCGACAAAAATTTGCTGAAAAATATTTGCTTATAGGTAAAGGATGGCACATGATTACCTTCAGTGATGAAAAAAGTTCAATCTTATGATCCAGATGGATGGCAATGCTATTGGCACCGCTGGACCGTGAGCCTGATTTTTTTTTCAGGCGGCAATCTGGTGTTGGTTCGGTCATGGTTTTTTAGGGCGCTTAGCTGAAAGGGAAAATCAACTCTAGCTATTTTACATGGGAGACAAGATTCCGAGGCTTACAAGCACACGCTGTTTTTCCAACTTCTCCCATTTGCCAATAAGAAACATGAGGGAACATATGTTTTCCAACATGACAATGCTTTGATTCACACCTCAAAATCAGCAAACATGTGGTTCCTAGAGCAGAATATTACTCTGTTGCCGTGGCCGGCGCTTAGTCCTGACTTCAACCCCATTGAAAACTTATGGGGCATCATGGCGAGAGATGTTTACCAAAATGAGCGTCAGTTTCAATCTGCGAGTGACCTGAGCACGGCTATCCTTCGTTCTTGGGATAATATTTCTCAAAATACACTGGATTATATGGTAAATAGCGTGGGGAGAAGATGCATTGAGGTAATTATGGCGAAAGGAGGTGAGATTGCCTATTAAAATGAGTGTATGTGATCCACAAACGGAAAAACATATCTTGGTCTTATAACCATTTCCACCTAGGTTTTTCTAATTTTCATGATTTCTTCTCATATATTTTGAGAAAATTATTTTTTTCGCATAACGTTGGAGACGTTTTTAAACGTAGTTTAACCTCGTATAATTAGAATCCCATAATTTTTTGTGCAAGAAAAAATATTTGGAGAAAACTGGGTGGTCGTATAGCCATTTCCGGCACTGTACCTTCAGTTTAAAAGACATACCTTTAAACCGGTCTGAGCACATGTTTCTTAAGTTTTCTTGCCTTTAATTCGAAGATAAATACATTTTCAAAAATTTTGCACTCTTATTTTAAGATCTGCTGCACCGTCACCCAGTCATTAAATACCGCAAGTGAGCCCCAACACTGGAACATTTCTCGTTTTGTCAAGCATTGGCATCCTAGGAACTCCTAGCTTCATGCGAGGCAATATACGGTATACTGGGCAACCCTCGCCTTGCCCTCAGCTACCCTCAACCTCACGGAAATTTGAGACGTCACAAATCGATCAAAACTCCGTATTTATATGATTTATCATTTTCGTCCAATGTAAAATCTCTTCATTCCTAATATAGGTATTTTAACGTAGTTTGCATATATAAATTGTTTACGAAATACGGTTCGAGAACAACAAAGATTTTCCCGGTTTTTCAAAAAAGTTTCAATTATTACTTCTTTTTCACTTTGGTGTGAATACTACATTCAACAACAAAAAAATTAAATTTCCTTTATATTGCAGAATAAATATTGAAGTTCCCTGCTGAATGCGGGTTTGTCCCCATGTTTCTCTTCAATTACGGTGCTGTAGTTTCGATATTAATCACTGGTTACGGAATGGCGGGATTCGGATTTACAGGATTCTCAAATTGCACAGATCATATATCCTGGGCAACGCCGGGCTGACCTGCTATTTAAGCCATATAATTGAATTGTCATAGCTGTGATTTTATTGTCAAGTGAACCTTCCAAAATACTTAAAAGCACTAGAAAATAAATGTGTTATTCAACGCAATTAAACTTTAATTTATTCCCCAAAAATTTACATAACAAAGTATAAATTAACAGATTTAATTATCTTAATGAAGAGAAGAATGAATGTGTTAGTGATTAGATGCGTCCTACCTACAGGAGCGAAGGACAAAATTTTGCAGAACCTTGGTAAGTTGAAAATGAATTTTAAATTTCATTAATTTTACTAGCAGTAAAATATATAAGAACTAGAATTAAATTGAACTTGAATTTTACATGTAATGGACAAGCCATACCCGTTCTGCGATGCATCGTGATCCCGCCACGAGGCGGGACCATAAACGCGAAAACAAACTTTATATAAATATATATATATATATATATGATGTAATGAAAATATATTAATTTTATTAATAATTCAGCACGCGAATGTTTTAGATGAAGAAAATTCTGCAGGGAAGCAGTATCCGCGCCTGTTTGCTTCGATAGGCAAAGCACAACCAATATATAAAGCGATGCAGATGTGCAGAGGCGCGATTGATCGACTTAATGATGTTCGCCTGGGGCCATACTTTCATAACTCGCTAAGTGAACGTAAGTACTTACGCTCTATTCTCTTGTCTACGATTGGTGGATTTTGCTTGAACGACCGTCAATGATTGGCTGATGAACTTACGATCTCTTAACTTTTTTGAAAGTATTGGTCCAGATCAGATCTGTCGTGTTCTGTCGCCGCCCGTTCTAATTGCGATAATGACTCCCTTATATTGTGTATGTAACGAAATACTTAATTAATGCTTCTGAACCGTGATTGAGGTCAACTAACACCACTCGGTAAAATAATTTAATTGCACAATCATGATAGTTTGATATGAATTAGTAACCTCCTTCAATTCCTCCTCCTTCCCCTCCCTCACGCTCCATCCCCATTAACCTACAATCACCAGACCCTCAATCACCGATAAAATAGTCGTCGGAGCCCTACCAAACCTTGCGTAGCGCGACCTGCTGCACTGCGGCAAGAAATCTGCAGAGTACTCTATGGACGTCGACTCAAAAAAGGTACATTTGGAGCCGAGTTACAGTCGGCAGTATCGACTTTATCGAGTTACTGTCTACTCAATCGAGTTACAGTCGACTCTATCGAGTTACAGTCGGCAGTATCTACTCTATTTGACAACATCGCTATAGTTCTGGCGGCAAAACGGCAGAAATAGCGACAAGATTCTTAAATTGGGACGGCGACGACACACGGTAACGAACGCATGGAGGGCATCTCATCAGCAAGCAATGGAGCCGCCAGTGGACAGTAGTCCCTCTCCAAATCAACGTGCGGTGAATCTGCATTAGGCATATGAGATCTTCGACTCAAAAATCATCGATGCGTTGTGTTGAGGAGGAAAGCAAAAACTACTCGACTACTCTCTCGACTACTCGACTACTCTCTTTGATAACAATACGAATTTTTTAAAAAATAGGATTAGCTGTCCAAAATGGAAGTGCTGCTCGGCCATAGCACTTTACTTTAAGGCCCTGATTGAGAACCGAGAGGCTTCGAACAGGCTCGGCTCTTCCCTATGCGTTTCTTCACTAATTAGGATAGACTTTACTCCACAGGCAAATGAGATGGCGATATGGATTTTTCCATACTTACCCAGCTTTTTATTTATAAGCGTCGACCAGTAACAAAAAATATGTAAACTTTGTATTAAAAGAGTTTTAATGAGAGGAAATTTCAAGAAACTTTGAATATTATTGTTCATCACTCGAGGGTAGCGACTGGCCGAGCTTTGGGCAGATCAAGGATTTTACACGATGGTCGCGAAAACCTCGCTCTCAGACTTCACTGCATTTTGACTACAAGCCTTAAACTAAACTTTAAATCGTTGGTTGTAAGTTCCTGCTCAGGCCGAGCAGCTGAGGGCGTCGAAGATGCAGTGGGGAAAAATAACTATTTAGTCAGTCACCAATTAAGCAAGTTTTCCCACTTAAAGTGATGAGAGAGGCCTGCAATTGATATCATAGGTAGACCTCAACTATGAGAGACAAATGTGAAAATAAAATTTGAGAAAATAATTTTGTCGGACTTTTAAAGATGTTATTTGAAAATGATGGTGGGAAATAAGTATTTGGTCACCTACAAACAATCATGATTTCTGGCTGTCAAAGACCTGTAACTTCTTTTTTAAGTGACTTCACTTTCCCCCATTCATTACCTGTATTAATAGAACCTGTTTGAAGTCGTTAACTGTATCATAGACACCTGCCCACAACCTCATACAGTCGCACTCGAAACTCCATTATGGTGAAGGCGAAAGAGCTGGCAGAGGACACCAGAAACCGAATTATAGACCTGCACCAGGCCGGGAAGACTGAATCTGCAAAAGGCAAGCAGCTTGGTGTGAAGAAATCTACTGTGGGAGCAATAATCAGAAGTGGGAGCAAGTCGTATGGTGAAGCGATATAAAAAAATAATACTAATAAAAAAATAATCAGAAAATGGAAGACATGCACGGCCACTATGTACTAATCACCCTCGATTTGGGTCTCCACGCGAGATCTCAGCCCGTGGGGTTAAAACGATCACAAGAACCGGGAGAAAAAATCCCAGTACCACAAGAGGGATCTAGTGAATGACCTACAGAAAGCTGGGACCAGCGCTACAAAGGCTACCATCAGCAACACACTACGACGCCAGGGACTGCGATCTTGCAGTGCCAGACTTATCCCCCTGTTTAAAGCTAGTCCATATCCAGGCACGTTTGAAGTTTGCTAGAGAGCAGTTGGATGTTCCAGAAGAGTATTGGGAGAATGGCATATGGTCAGATGGAACCAGAGTAGGACTATTTGGTAAAAACACAACTCGTCGTGTTTGGAGGGAAGTGAGTGCGGAGTTTCATCCAAAGAACATCATACCAAAAGTGAAGCATGGAGGTCGCAACATCATGCTTTTGGGCTGTTTTTACCACGTTTTTCTTAGCTCGCTTTCGTGTCCGTCTGTCTGTGATGATCAAATCTTGCAATCGATATTTCACTAACTTTCCCGCTAGCTAGCGCTCTGAAACTTTTAGGGAAGCTCAGCTCCCGATGACAATACAATAATAAAAAATTTGTTGCACGTTTCCAGGCGTATTTATTCAATGAACTGTATGAAATGGAATGCGGGAACAACAATGTATCCCCTCGAATACAATTTTCTACAGAACTTCGAAAAGAATTTTCTTTCGTGCATTTGCGTGGCCAACTGAAATAAAATGAACTGAAATTTTCATGTGTAGCAACGGACTAAAAAGGAGAAAAAGAGCCATAATTTATTTTCTACTTTTTAGTCCACAAGAAAAACGTGTTTTTTTAAAGTTTTTTTTTAAGTATTTTAATCTGCAAAGGGACCAGGACGGCTGGTCCGTGTAGATGAAACAATAAATGGGGCCATGTATCGTGAGATTTTGGGTGCAAACCTTCTCCCATCAGCAGGGGCAATTGAGATGAAACGTAGCTGGGACTTATAGCATGACAATGATCCCAAGCACACTGCCAGGGCAACAAAGGAATGGCTTCGTAAGAAGCATTTCTAAGTCCTGGAGTGACCTAGCTAGTTTCCCGATCTCAATTCCATTGAAAACCTTTGGACGGAGTTGAAAGTCCGTATTGCTCACCGACAGCCCCAAAACATCACTGCTCTACAGGAGATCTGCATGGAGGAATGGGCCAACAGGCCAGCAACAGTGTGTACCGACCTTGCAAAGACTTCTGTCATTGCGATACAACGTTTGACTTCTGTCATTGCGATACGATACGATAGGATCGCAATGGAATACGATATACGATACGATATACGATAAAGTTTTGAGATGCACTTTTGTTACCGACCAAATACTTATTTTCCACCATTATTTGCAAATAACATCTTTATAAGTCCGACAAAATTATTTTTCTAATTTTTTTTCACATTTTGTCTCTCATAGATGAGGTCTACCTATGATGTCAATTGCAGGCCTCTCTCATCATTTTAAGTGGGAGAACTTGCATAATTGTTGACTGGCTAAATACTTATTTTCCCCACTGCAACGGCTATCAGCTAAGGCAGCCGATAGAGGCCCATGCCGACTGACGTATGTCACCGCAACCCCCCACCTCGGAAATCCACACGCTCGTGCATAATGTTGATAAATAAAGTAACAGCGGGCACGAACGTCTATTTTCCGACTGATTTGACCCGAGCGAATTTTCTTCAGACATGAATTTGCGTCGCATCATTCCCCCAGCAGATGGAGCCTGCGATTCGTGTCCACGAGACTGGAACTTGCATGAGGCATGCATGTTGTTTCCACAACACGAGACTGGAACTTAAGTGAGTCCTGCGTGTTGTAGCCACGACACGAGACAGGAACTTAAGTGAGTCATGCGAGTTGTAGCCACGATACGAGACTGGAACTTAAGTGAGTCGTGCGTGTTGTAGCCGCGATACGAGACTGGAACTTACACGAGGCATGTATGTTGCATCCACGACACGAGACTGGAACGTAAGTGAGGCATGCATGTTGTATCTACGACACGAGACTGAAACTTACGTGAGTCGCGCGTGTTGTAGCCACGATACGAGACTGGAACTTACGTGAGGCATGGGTGTTGTATCCACGACACGAAATTGGAACCTAAGTGAGTCTCGCGTGTTGTATCCACGACACGAGACTGGGACTTACGTGAGGCATGAGTGTTGTATCCACGTTACGAGACTGGAACTTACGTGAGGCATGCGTGTTGTATCCAAGATACGAAACTGAAACTTACGTGAGGTATGCGTTATCTTGAATGCCTGACATGCCGCGCTGATAAAAGAAACCACTGCCAACCACTACTGCCACAACCACTGCCAAGCAGATGCGCATCCTGCGTTAAGATGAGACTAGTAAATCATCTTGTATCGGTTTTGTCTGAGCTTTACTGTCAAATAAGCAAAGTTACCAATGTCCCCTATGTGTTTGCCGGGCACTGTAAACAGATTCTGAATCTTTTGATCTGCCTTAACAAATCACTCTTGCCTAATCAATTGACAATATAGAAGCCATGTACTAACGCAGAAGTTAAATTAAAGTAAATAGACAGCAAAAAATAGTATCATTAAATTATTTAAACATGCATGATTCTTACTCGAACCTTCATGTTCCTAACTGCATCTGCACGGTTTTTACCTGCTGTTGACGGGGAGTTTATAGATGACGAAAAGTGTAGAAAGAGGAAAAGTGCAGTATGGTGAGGCGATATAATTTTTGACAACCCGTTTCATTTCATCATTCGCCGTCTCATCCAAAAAACTAAACAACTCCTCAATCACCCGCCGAGTCCATGTCCACATGTCGTCGGCGCCTATGTCCATCTTCGCGTGGCAACCTGCAGCGAAATTAGATAAATTTATGGGCTGCTAGAGACGAGGAAAATGTGTCATCACCCACCACACCCAACACGAGTGAACGTCACCCACCACACCCAACACGAGTGAACGTCATTTTTTCGAATTGGCCTTCGTTCGTGAGTTATATGGCAATACAGAGAAAACTGCTTACATTTAAACAGCTAAACATGCATAAATTCGCAGTGAGCGCGAAATTTCTTCGAAAATACTGAACAGATTTGAATGAAATTTCGAATACAAATTTATGAATACCCAACGGTCATGTTTAGCTCGTGTAAAAAATTTTCGATTTTGTCTTCATTCATGAGTTATATGGCTATACCGAGCTGAGAAATGTCAATAATTTCTCAATTATTGACATTTATTTATTAATATTGACCGAGACCGGCCGTGAGAGAGGCCGCGTTTTTGTCCGAGACGTAAAATTTTATCGTCGAGTGTGTCTGGGTGAATGACTTAAAAATATTCTCAAGAGATGCAAATTAATTGGGACAGTACGTTAAGTTCCACAAGTAACAAAGGTTCCGTATAAATAGCCACTGAAAATAAGTAAAATTTTAATATCAAATAAACCAATGAATTCATCACACACATACAGCTTTGTACTCTTAGTAAATAATTCCAAACTAACAAATTCATTGAACAAATGTATTTCATGTCCAACATTCTCTTATTTGAACGATCGTGTTAGCACATCCAGTGTCCGTAGTCCGAGGCCATCATCGGCGTATCAAATCGAAAAAAATTACTTGCTGTCGAAACATTGTTGCGTTTTAAATTTCAATTATTCCCGTCATTAATTTACATTTCTGTTCCATGATCGCTGCCCCAAATGATGGTTAAATTAAATTGAAAAACCCAAGCATCAAACGCCCCACAATGTTCATCTCCTGATAACAATAACAAGCAGGAATAGTTACTACTGGTCAACTGCAGGGACATCATCACCCACTAACTACTGAGTAGTAGCCAGTGGTTAACGGTATCCAGGCGCTGGGTGCCCATGTCGAAATTAGCATAGTATTTAAATTTAAGCATTCAATATTCTAAGATTTCTATAATTAGCCTTAAAACTATAATTTCCGTTAAGGAGAAAATTCAAACACCTAGATTCAAATATACGTATCCCCTGGCACATTCCTGGGTATTTTATGCTGTACCAGGCTTGCGTTCTTGATTTTCTATGTAGGTAGAAGAACTGGAAGTCCAATAGCTAACCATCGTCAGTCTTATCCAGCTTTTCATCCAGTCAGCCAGTGACGGGTGACTTTCTCCTGGAGTTTCGCCATTAGACACAGTGATTCTATGACCGACGCTTAGTTCTTCGTCGCATGTGAAGTGGATTCATTAAGGCAAAAGTCTACGCGTCCGTGCTTGATCTCCTGAGCCTCGGTCGGAGCACCCGCCATCTCGAGCCATTTAATTGCCCCAGCCTCAGCCGGGGACGCAGCCGTAGGCCACAAATTTTACTGTTAAATAAGCCCTGGAGCCAACGCCTACTTCACCATGCATTAACTTTACTCAGCCTCAGAACTAGAAGCCGTAGACCACGCTTGAACTCCGTAATTGAACTCCGTACAAGCGACGCACTGCCGAAAGATAATAGCGCCGTAGGTCTTCAGCCAATGCTTAAGCATGCTCGCTCATAAGCAGGCAGTTCCCCATTCGGCTGTACCTACTCCGGCCATACCTTTTCTGGCCTAACCTGTTCACGCTGTCCCGGCTCACAACCTTCTTGCAGCCAACGACTGGCTCTATCAGCACACTTGGACCGCCTTTCTAACTTCTTGCAGCCAATGAGGTTAGGTTAGGTCCGCTCAGGTTTGCTTTGGGTGGAGAAAGTTTGCAGCTTGTATAGGTTAGGCCTGAAGAGATTAGGCCAGAGGAGGTTTGGCCAGATGCAGTATGGCTATGTTTATCATTGGCAAGCTTATTTTGTGGCTGTGGACATCCGGCGCTATAGCTTTGAGCACTTGACTTCATAGGCCGTTATACACTCTAGCGTTCTTACCTATGGAAAGGAATATGAATTAAGTGTGAAGTTTGGCAAAGCTGGGATATTGCCATGTTCATCTATGTTGCCCTTCAAATTAGAAATATTGCTTATAAATGGTAACTTACAAAATTTATCAGCTCATAGCGTTTCATTATAGTTTTACCGGTAATTCTTCATTTCAGCTCAGAGTTTGAACTTCACCTCCGAAATTTTTGTGCATCTGAAAACTTACCGTGCATTTCCAATAAAATAAATTAAAACAGTTATATTTGTGATATTACCTGACACTATTCTGTCATTCAGAATAAATTTTCAGGTCCCGGTAACATCCCGACACGATAAGCATCCTGGATACGCGCTCCAACCCAGTTAAAATTTTGAGCCGAGACCGGCGCCGGGTTTAACCGGGCTGGTCGCGCTTTAGCAGGATGGAGCCGTGAAACTATAACCGGCCATCTATCCCTAAAACTGCGCTGCGCCATGGCTGATACAGAGACAAAATTCTAGCAGCGCGGCAGAGAATTCGATTCTGGTCTCCGAAACGTTTTCATTTAAGATATGGTGAATTTATTTGGCGCTTTCTTTGCATGAAAACTCTTGGAGAACTTGCGATTTCAGTAGACTAATGATTTGCGTACGTTGTTAATTTTCCTATCAAACTATCAAATGACATGAAGCCAATGCAATAAGATAAATTACTAAAAAAATTTAGCTCTAATACTCACATCTATCTGACGGGATCATACGAATGGGTACTTTGTTCATTTTTTTAAAATTAGTGCATTATGAATAATATATATCAAGTTCAACAACAAATATAGCTATTCCTCGATTTGCTAGATGATGGCGAGTCATTTGTTCCGTATTATAGTTAAGTAGTTCATAGAGCCTAGGCTGGTAAGGTGTCCGCGCGGTCAAGTGGTACAGGCGTTGGACTACGACGCGGGGAACCTGCGTTTGAATCCCGGAGCTTCAGTCCACGTTTGCAGATAGTTCATAGCGGTGAGTAATTTGATGTGTATAATTTCTCGATAATTGAATTTGCTAGATTCTAAATTACGTTGCTAAAGTCAATAGGATGAGAATGTCAGTGACCAATGTCAATACAACCTGTCATTGCAAGAGAGAAGTCTAGGTGATCTCAGAGAGAGAAGGAACAAATTTTTTTAAATCGTTGTTGACAAACGGTGACTCGTAACTGCAGCGTACTCTGCCAGAGCCGCCCCAGAGCAGGCGTTGGGCAGGTTTGGGCAGGCGGTGCTCAGTAAGGGCTGCGTGACGGCAGGACAGAGCACACCTGGGCAGGTACTCAGAAGCTAATTAGCGCTGATACGCGGCTGGCGATATCGTCTCTAAAGCGGACATTTCTGCTCTATCGCTGCTCTGTCGCGTCTCTACGTCGGCTCTGCAGCCGGCGACGGCCTGCTCTATTCCCTGCCCTAAATTTTAACTGGGAACAGCCCCTATATACAATATCCCGACACGTATAAGCATCCTGGATACGCGCCCCAACAGCCCCTATATGTAATATCCCGACACGATAAGTATCCTGGATACATGCCTATTTACGCAAACGAAAATATTTCGGGTCGGAAATGTGGTGACGCACTCATTGTACTATAGGTTGTTAGTGGCCAACATTTGTTATCAGGACTCGCAAGCAGCGCCTTGCAGCGCCGCTCTGGGGGCGTAGATAAGAGAGATGCAAATAAGGGGCGCCTTACAGGCGCCCCCTGCAAGGAAGTTAGGAGAGGGGAAGATTATAACATCATCCTTGAGGGCGAGGATTACATCCACCGCACACTATTAATCATACACCACACTCCGTTCATCATCCACCGCGCACCATTCATAATCCACCGCGCACCGTCCATTATCCACCACACACTATTCATCATCCACCGCGCTCCATACATAATCCTCCGCGCTCCATCTCTCATCCACCTAACATCCAAAGCAAGTTTCACAGCCCGCACATTTCACCCTCAGTTTCACAGCTCGCACGCTTCACCTCCAGTTTCTAGGCTCGAACGTTTCACCCCCAGTTTCACAGCTCGCACGCTTCACCGCCCCCAGTTTCAAAGCCTGAGGGTTTCATCCTCAGTTACACAGCTCGCATGCTTAATCTGCCAGTTTCGCAGCTCGCATGTTTCGCCCCCCAATTCCACAACTCGCACGCTGAATCTGCCAGTTTCACATCTCGCACGCTTTATACCCACCTGCTTCAAAGCTTGCACGTTTCACCCCAGTTTCACAGCTCGCACGTTCAAGCCCCAGTTTCACAGCTAGCACGTTTCACCCGCCACTTTCAGAGCTCGTACGCTTTACCCACCAGTTTCACAGTTCGCACGCTTCCCCCCAGTTTCACAGCTCGCACGTTTCACCACACGTTTCAATGCTCGCACATTTCTTCCCAAGTTTCACAGCACGCACGTTTCACCCCCAGTCGGGGTAGCAAATTTCACCGCTTGAAATCGGGGGTTGCAAGAAGATCAAGTGCAGGAAGATCAAGTGCAGGAAG
>NW_025945529.1:0-974 GCF_000764305.2 Hyalella azteca
GATCGTTTGTTTGAAACGAGTCCTGTTCACCTGCTTCTGTTTACTGTTAACAAATCTAGCGTAGGAATAGCATTGCGGGTGTCTGCCTGTAGCAGTCGCTTGTTCAATAATTTAATAGTGTTAATGTATAATAGTGTTAATTTAATAATATTAATAATTAAATTAATGTGTTAATTTAATAAATTAATAGTGTTAATTTAATAGTTAATGACAGTGTCACTAAATCGACCTTGCCAAGCGGATCAGGTTCCGTCCTTAATTCTTAACAATTTTCTAAGCCGACATTTGTTAAATCACAAATTTTTTGTTAAGCCGAACAAATTATTACAAAATAACTAGCAATCCTTAAATTGTTTAACCAACAATCCTTATTTGTTTAACCAAACAAACTTTTAACCAAACGAAAAATGAGATAAGTAATTAGAAATAGAAAGTATTGGAGATATTGATCAAACAATAGTTTAATTAAAATTTGCGTCTTTTTCGAATTTATGGTTTCGATGGCAGCGATGCTCACCAGGCCTGAGAATGATTGAGATGAATTAACGGAACTCTAAACTTTCATTCAAACATAAATGCTCGTGATGTCCATGTAAAATATGTATTTAAAGTGGAAATTAGTTAGGCATAAAGCAGCGAAATTCAGGCAATGCACCATAAATTGCAGTAGTTGGAAATAATTGAGTTTATTGAGTTTAAATAATTGAGTTTAATTTTTCCGGGACTCCATGGAAAATTAGCTTCACATTAGAAAAATATCGAAATCTCCTTCAAATGCTCAAAAATAAATGCAATGATAAAAAATTTCGAGCAATTCTCCTTACAAACAAACAAAGCTGAGAGAATTAATGTCGTACAGGAACAAAAACTTGGAACTTCTTCACAATACCTCAAGGCGGCTGTCAAATCTTGACATGATATTATAGATAATTTCTCACCATGCTTTATATACATGAAACTCAAATACGGCAAAG
>NW_025945530.1:0-540 GCF_000764305.2 Hyalella azteca
TACTTAAAGGATTCCTAATATATTCACAGATGTATTTAAAAGTCTCAAACCATAATATTCTTCCTATACAAACAGTTATTCACTATTTGGTACAGTAAGGTCAACTGTCAAATTTGACACATTTTTCGATGATGTCACTGAGTAGCGTGCATTGTCTCTCTTTGGATCTCAATATTTTCCCACTAGATGGCCGAGACCTAGTGTTTTGGCAGTAGTTTGACGCTGTTGTCATGTGAGTCTCAGCGCACCGCGAGTTGCAATTTATCCCCTCTTATAACAGGAAGGGCCACGACAACAAGAATGAATAAATATTGGTGGAAGCGCTAATTCTTGTCTAAATTCAAGGTTTGAAAGCTTTAAGGTTTTACATTTTATTAGGAACAATATCAAATGAATAAATTAAGATTTGAGATAGGCAAAAATAAAATCCAAAAGTCACTAATATGGGAAGAGCACAGGCCGGGTTAATGTGGACTTGACATTACCATGCCAGCTGTAAAAAATAAATGAAATTAATAAAATAGCAAAGGATGTATAATT
>NW_025945531.1:0-1679 GCF_000764305.2 Hyalella azteca
TGTGTGGTTGTGGTTGAGACCCTCGTGACGTACGACGTCGCTGAGGCCTCGTGCCCTGGAGGCTCCCAGCTCGTGTCTCTGTTCCAGGACAACTTCCAGACGCTCGCCGACCACGTCATGCAGACCTCCTACATACCATGTAATTATAGACTACCACCACGTCTCTCAGTTCAATATAAAACTATGAATCTCTGTGCCTCGATAACTCCAGCGAACTCGCCGACTACGTAAAAGCAACATTTTTTATCCTGCTTATTGACATTGGTTGAATTAAGCAAATTTTTAGTTTTTTTTAAACACAAGATCCGGTCAACGTTTTCATTTGAACGCCGATTCTATTTCTAACGTTGGCCCGAAGGGGAAATAAGTCGTGGCAACGTTTAGGAGAGCTTACAACTTACTTTTATTTGCATCTTGTATTACGATCTGGGTAGCGTGAATTAGTGGGAGGAATTTTGAGCAATATAAAGTTCAAATTTTTGTTCTTTCGGGTAAACTCTCTACTCGGATAAACCAACGAAGTCAACAAACCCAATATATAAACAGCAAGCTCATTGGATTGCATGAAATTGCCTTAAAGCCCGGTCCACACGCTCAGTTTTACACAACGATTTGTCTGCGCAGTTCTAATCGTTGCAGCTAAAACGTTGCGTGTGGACGGGAAAACTGCGCAGTTTTGAAGCTGCCTGGAAAACTGCGCAGTTGCATCGAAATCTGAGCTACAAAGCATAGATTTCGATGAACTGCGGCGCAGACAAGTCGGAACGTGTGGACGGTAGCCACACGTTCACACTTGTAGAAGGTAGTCAAAACGTGAAGGTGAAATTCCTCGGAAAACTGTGCTACCGGGTGATTACCCGGTAGCACAGTTTTCCGATTCAATTTGTGCTCAGTTTCAATTATTCTGGCGACAATGGTGGACCTTCGGTAACGTTTTCAGGAATTTATTGATTTTCTGTACGAAAGTTTTTCTTGCATTCGGCGAGTAAAATTCAAGGACTATAGTAACAGGGACAAAAAAGGTGAAGACATGCGAGGTCTTAGTAGAAAAATTAAAAGAAATCGATGAAAGCGCAAACAGAGAAACAGCTGTGAAATAAGTTGAGGAGCATTTACCGTAAATAATTGGGAATAAATAAAAAAATCGATTCCATCTGGACCTGGAGAAGAAACATCTACAAGCCATCTCTCTTGTATTTTGATTCCTCGCATTCCCTAAATGATCCAATCTCTTTTTTAACAAGACACAATGCCCAAATTTATCAAAATACTACCTTCTCCATGGCACTTCTCGGACAAATTTACGGCCGGTTTCCCCATATTCGATGAGCATGGAATACCTCCCAAAGTAATGAACGTAGAGCTCGATAAAACTTGGTACACGTATTCATTAGGACCTAACGGCGATGTTTAGCACGGGCCAATTTTTTCTATTTTGCATTCGTTTGCGAGTTATACGGCTTTATCTAATCTAAAAAATTGTCACGAGCTGAACATCGCCGTTGGGAGGTTAGGTTTCTACAGGGTGACACAAAAAAAACAGAGCTCATAAAAAGTTGAATAATTTCCACAATACTCAAGTAATCCTGTTATTTGTTTCAGATTCATTAAGAAGACGGATTGATCTAAGAGTCTACCACGTGTGAGCTTCGAGATGCCTTGGACTACAGAGCAAAAGA
>NW_025945532.1:0-1277 GCF_000764305.2 Hyalella azteca
TCGGGCCGTTTATAAGAACCTCAAGTGCATATAAACATTCAAACTACATAAATTGTTTGGGTAAAACGTAAAGCAATACACATGGAGTTTTAGCAGTCGACAATTCTACATAAATTAAGAAATCTATTCCAAAACCATTATAACTATATATAAGAACAATACATGATTACGTCCGATAATGTAGCCCCTTCATTATTTTCAAAACATACATACAAGCTTATTCCTGATTTTTGCAACAGCATCAGCTAGAGGATAACATCATCTCATATATATTGTAAATGATAAGCACCACAATACTTGAGAATCTAACTTGGTAATCAGTAGTCAAATACGTGAAGTGGAACTCTAAACTAGTTTGAAATTTCCAAAATGAGTACTTCAGTAATCAATGCATGAAACTCATCATCTCAGAACGGAAACTGATGCGCTGGCGATGCGCTGTGGCTGTTTCCGTTAATACAGCAGCGGCGATGCGCTGTGGCTATTTCCGTTAATACAGCAAGTGTCACCGAACAAGCTCTGGTTCTAAGCGCGTAGTTTTCGCGGCGGCTGTCCACTGCTGAGGTTAAAGTCGACACAGCTGGACGCGTAGACTAGGCACAGCAGTTGACTTGTGGTACAGCAGTAGACTTGTGGCACAGCAGTTGGCTTGATGCACTGGCTGACTCCCCTGAAAAATAAAAGTGTATCAGCTTGTTTCCTGGATAGAAGTTAAGTAAGAAAAACACTTCTATGCAAATAGATGACATGAAGATATATTCTATGAATAAATTTGGTACATAAAGGAAATTCATACTTCAAATTTATGTAAGAACTTCGATCAAAAAGTTCAAGTAATACTAAGAAATAGAAAAAAACCTCCAGTAATGCCGGTTATAAATTGATAGAAATATCTCAGCATTTGCCCTAAAAAAGATTCCTATTGTATCTTTTGTACATTAATATTGCCATTCGTTGACATAAAATTTGACTAGAGCAGACAAAGACCTTAGACGAACTTGGGCTCGCAAAATGCTACCTGCGATGCATCGTTCTTTAACATCTGTATAGTTAGTGCCTTGAAGGTAACGTCGTCTTTGAACTTCTCACCATTTTAACAATCATCGTGTGGTGCAATAAGCAGGAATTTGACAGAATATCAGGTGCCTCCTGCACCCGATATCAATGCAGTCAATACCGTGGAACTTGAGAGACTGTTCACCCGATTCCTCTCGGACCTCGACTGCTTCGCGGGCAAAGTTATAGTCGGGTTTAGCTGCATTCAACATTTGCCTGCA
>NW_025945533.1:0-1131 GCF_000764305.2 Hyalella azteca
TCATAATAGAAGCTCATCCGGTCTTGATTTGAAGAATCCTAATCATCCATTCAGTTCCAAAAATTAAAAGTTGGCTATTGCATCTTCATCCAAAAATGACAATCTTGTGGCATTGACCATATGGTGCAAGCCATATCAAATAATCATGAGAGTCATACGAATATTCATGTAATACATATGAAATATTCATGCAAGTCATACAAAATATTCATAAGAATCATGTGAAATACTCATTTGAATCAAATTAAATGAATATTACATTACAAACCGGGTTCTAGAGCAATATTTTCCGTGGCGATTCACCCGAGAGCTGAAAATATTCGATATTTAAGACAGTAAACTTCCAAGACTTAAAAACCGTGGGGCATTTAGCATTAATCATCAAATAAGTTTAATTGCTCCGAAGTTTACAATACCAAAGCACTGGTTATTCTTCACTTGTCCAGCAAAAAATATTTAAAATGTCATTTCACAAATTACGAACTGCTACTAATAAGCAGTACGATAAATTTTTTAACAATTCATGTTGATGGATCCGATTAAAATGCAATTAATTTATTGAATATAATATTTGATTCAACAAACGCTTCAACGAACGCTTTACTCTGTTTGTTGAAATGATTCAAGAAACAGTTATAATCAGTATTTTTGCTCGGTTAGGTTGAATTTGTATAATTGTTGTCAGCGCTTCAGTTATTTTAGCTTGGGAACGTAACATCTCAATTGATTTAAAATTAACAGAAACAAATCTTTTCTACTGTAGATAGAATAGAAACGTGGGTAATCTCCCAATAAAACATGATACAATTAATTTATTTCCTTTCATGTTTTCAAGAATCATTTTTTATGAAATCAACATCACGTGTAAAAATGTAAATTGGACAAACAATGAACAACTCTCGTTTTGCACTGCTCTGAATGTGAATAATGAAACGGAATATCATCAAAATAACATTGTTCCAGAAAAACCTTATTGTGCGATTTAAAGTCATATATAACAATTTTTGGTGAATACATGCGTCAATGAAAAACATGCAATATATTCATCAGGCTTTCAATAAAGTAATCCATTGTTAGTAGTCGGCACAAGAACAAAGACGGTGGCGGGAAAATGAAGCGTGTTAACATGGG
>NW_025945534.1:0-12645 GCF_000764305.2 Hyalella azteca
AGATGCTACATGCTTGTTAGTGATTTCGGTCCTGTCTTACCCCATCTGACTAATAATACTTACACAAAATATTATGTTTTTATTGATGAAAATGACAGTTAACAACAATAATGCATGACTACTAATGCTAATTTAAATTATCATTCTGCTAATTAACTGGGTTACTGTTCTTTATTCTTATTTATCTCTCATGAGATTGATAAATTTCTATATTCAAATTATAAACCATGAAAATTGTGATCAATAACACTTTCCTCTGCAATATTTTGTTTGGGAGTGAAAAATTAATGGATATTATTTGGCCCTTCTTTTAGAGTATCATGGTAGCATCAGTCAGACAATAACGCATTGGCCTTTGCGTGAAGCTCTTCATGGAGATTTGTCAATGCTGAGCCTGCGCTCAGCTATGCCTTGCTAACATAACTATTCCTAATTCCATATAATCCTATGCAATATTCCTCAAACTCCAGAAATTAACTCATTTATTCTCCAGCATGATTGAGACTTTCAAAGCTCACACAATGAGCTGTAGCCAAGTTAACGATGTCAATGAGAGATTGACAATGGGCCGTCAGAGATAGAAGCTTTGGTCAAAGATTGAAGCTTGAGTCAGAGATTGAAGCTTGAGTCAGAGATTGAAGCTTGAGTCAGAGATTGAAGCTTGAGTCAGAGATTGAAGCTTGAGTCAGAGATTGAAGCTTGAGTCAGAGATTGAAGCTTGAGTCAGAGATTGAAGCTTGAGTCAGAGATTGAAGCNGTCAGAGCTTGAAGCTTTGGTCAGAGCTTGAAGCTTTGGTCAGAGCTTGAAGCTTTGGTCAGAGCTTGAAGCTTTGGTCAGAGCTTGAAGCTTTGGTCAGAGCTTGAAGCTTTGGTCAGAGCTTGAAGCTTTGGTCAGAGCTTGAAGCTTTGGTCAGAGCTTGAAGCTTTGGTCAGAGCTTGAAGCTTTGGTCAGAGCTTGAAGCTTTGGTCAGAGCTTGAAGCTTTGGTCAGAGCTTGAAGCTTTGGTCAGAGCTTGAAGCTTTGGTCAGAGCTTGAAGCTTTGGTCAGAGCTTGAAGCTTTGGTCAGAGCTTGAAGCTTTGGTCAGAGCTTGAAGCTTTGGTCAGAGCTTGAAGCTTTGGTCAGAGCTTGAAGCTTTGGTCAGAGCTTGAAGCTTTGGTCAGAGCTTGAAGCTTTGGTCAGAGCTTGAAGCTTTGGTCAGAGCTTGAAGCTTTGGTCAGAGCTTGAAGCTTTGGTCAGAGCTTGAAGCTTTGGTCAGAGCTTGAAGCTTTGGTCAGAGCTTGAAGCTTTGGTCAGAGCTTGAAGCTTTGGTCAGAGCTTGAAGCTTTGGTCAGAGCTTGAAGCTTTGGTCAGAGCTTGAAGCTTTGGTCAGAGCTTGAAGCTTTGGTCAGAGCTTGAAGCTTTGGTCAGAGCTTGAAGCTTTGGTCAGAGCTTGAAGCTTTGGTCAGAGCTTGAAGCTTTGGTCAGAGCTTGAAGCTTTGGTCAGAGCTTGAAGCTTTGGTCAGAGCTTGAAGCTTTGGTCAGAGCTTGAAGCTTTGGTCAGAGCTTGAAGCTTTGGTCAGAGCTTGAAGCTTTGGTCAGAGCTTGAAGCTTTGGTCAGAGCTTGAAGCTTTGGTCAGAGATTGAAGCTTTGGTCAGAGATTGAAGCTTTAGTCATAGATTGAATTCTAGTCAGAGATTGAAGTCTCAGTCCGAGATTGAAGTCTCAGACAGAGTGTACCAGTACGTAGTTGGTTTCAATGGTAGCATTAACCAACAACAGCAGATGACATCTTTTGTTGTGGTTTTTATGTCCAGGAACTTAAAGGAAGTAGACTCTTGGAGGACTTAGAGTTTTCAGAGATCGTTGTGTCATCAAGACTCGTTGTCAGGATTGTGTTTTGTCATCATGGATTGTGTTGTCATCAAAGATTGTGTTGTGTCATCAAGAATCGTCAGGATTGTGTTTCATCATCATGGATTGTGTTGTGTCATCAAGAATCGTCAGGATTGTTTCGTCATCATGGATTGTGTTGTGTCATCAAAGATTGTGTTGTGTCATCAAAGATTTGGTTGTGTCATCAAAGATTGTGTTGTCATCAAAGATTGTGTTGTGTCATCAAAGATTGTGTTGTGTCATCAAAGAGTGTGTTGTTATCATCAAGGATTGTGTTGTGTCATCACTCATCAAGGATTGTGTTGTGTCATCAAGGATTGTGTTGTGTCATCAAGGAGTGTGTTGTGTCATCAAGGATTGTGTTTTGTCATCAAGGATTGTATTGCATCTTCAAAGATTATGGTGTTTAATCAAAGATTGAGTTTTGTCATCAATGATTGTTTTATTGCATCAAAGATTGTGTAGTTGTTATTGCATCAAAGATTGTGTTGTTTCATCAAAGATTATAGTTATTGTGTCAAATATTGGCTGTCCTGATTTACCCCGCCCGTACCTTATTACCCTGTTTGACAGTATTGTTGTAGCATAGATAGAAACACTCGGCATTGACGTCTCCTCGCGTCCAGGGGTTACTGTATTGTGCCGGGTATAGTTATGACGTCTATAGACGTCTGTGCTAATTAGACCAAACTGGAAAAACTGAGGCGAGCGTCAAAGTGTTAAATATGTATTGGCATTTATGCTAAAAAAATGCACTGCAACTGCAATCAGCTGTGACGGAAGCTGCTAGAAAGCGCGATTCATTGGTCATTTTTGATTCAAAATTGGTTTCAGTTCTTCGGACTAGGAGCGTAAATTTTAGCCTAAAACCTTTTAAAAGTTTACATTTCTGTGTGGATTTTGATGCTGTTAACATTGAAATACTTGAATGTATCTCTGATGCAAGAAATACTGGCTAAATAAATTTTGATTTAGAAATTAATGTCAATTGAAATTACTGATGTTGGGGGCTATCTTGGTTCTTGCAGACCAATGTTTGCATCCAATTGCTTATATTGAAAATAAAATTGTTTAAGCAAGTATTTCTTGAATCAGATAATTCAAAGTTTGGTAATGTTAACAGCATTATAATCCAGGGTTGGCGATTTATTCGATTTTTCAACTTTTTTGTCTTTTTGATGCGTTATTTTTCATGTTGCAATTAGCCTACTAACAATAACAGTATATGGATCATAATGGATGGCTAAAAAGGGCACTTATTGCCTTCAATAATGGCCAACAGGCCAAGGTGGTGTTTACCACTTGTCTCTTATACACATCTAGATGTGTATAAGAGACAGGTTGGGCTGTAGGCTAATTGAATCACTCATCTGAGTCGGAGATAAGGAGTTGAAGTTTTATTGAATTTATTTATCTATTGAATCACTCCAGCACAGAATGCTGNATAGACCTGTATTTTGCATGTTTCAATTTAAGTTTAACTTATCTAGTAAAAAAATGGCATCATTTTGAAAAAAAGTGGTCAAAGTTACCCCATTTTACGGTAATTGATTTTACCACCCGGTCTAAGTTACCCCAAGAGCTGGGGTAACAAAGACCATCACTTTTTTTGAAATTACATAAAGACTATGAGAGGCAGGAGCCAGTCATTTATGGTGAGTGAAGCTAGAGTATAGACCTGTATTTTGCATGTTTCAATTCAAGTTTAATTTAGCTAGTAAAAAAAATGGCATCATTTATAAAAAATGGTCTAAGTTATCCCATTTTACGGTATTGTAATCAATATATAACAAATAGTTAAAGACTACTTATAGCCTTATAAGAATTAGCTAAGCTGCTAGCTATGTACAATGTATTGCATCACTTGATGCCTCTGTACCAAGAACATTCAATTTATTGGAACATAATTGTCTAATACATACTAAAGGCAGCAAGTTTATATACCAATTTGTCATTCATAGTACATTTATATTAAACCATGAATAACAATACCTCAATATAAATTAAAGACTACCACTCAATATATTTAACACTTTGACTGCGACACACAAAATAGCCTGTATTGCAGTGGTGCGACTCATTCAAACTTGAATAACATAAGTTAAAAACAAGGCAGCGAGATCAGGGCTAGTGCACTGCTCTTGTCTGAGCAAGTTCTACAAGCTTCTGACATGAAAAATGGGAGCCTCTATTGGTGCATGTTGCCTGGGATGGAAACTTTCATCTTTCTAGGCAACGTGCGCCATATGAGGTACACGGCATTTATTATTCAACTACAATAAAAAATTTGCATCACTTGGGTACTAACGCTTGAAAAAACATTTTCTGTGCAAATGAAATCAGATTGTGACTACAATAATCAAACTACAAATCATTCTGGGGTAAAATGCTGCTAAATGGGAAGTTCATTTCATGATTTCATTCATTTAGATGATTTCTTACAAAACTGCTCTAAGCAAAGCAAAAGCATGAAGTGGTACCAACAACTGTTCAAGTTATTGGCAAAAACTGTAGCAAATGCATGGGTGCTTGGTGATCAGTTCTATAGTCAGTAAAAATCGATCTGAATTGCTGAAGTCGTTGAAGGTTACTGAATGCATTTTCACTAGTAATAGGTCAGACACGTGAAGAAATGTTTCTATAACCAAATCACAATGATTTTAGATGTTGGCGTTCAAGCTCTAGAGTATTTGAAGCTGAGGATCTGAACTTCATGCCATGACGAGCTACTGATCTGAGTCTTGCTTTAACATAATTGCAAAGAAACAAAGTAAGTTGGTGCTAAAGTGAGACAAAAACCTAGAAAAGTAACTATCAATTGCTAGCCCAGTACTCAGAATCCGTATTACTGTTTATCTTGCTTTTTACAGTGCCATTCTGTTTCTGTGTGAGCTTAGGCAACTTTTGAATGACTAATACTTATTTCTCTACTGCTATAATCCATACCAATACTACTGAAAAAATGATTTTCAACATATTGGAACAGGATAACCCCCTAGATTTAATACTTTTTCTTTTTCGTACCCACTCATTATTTCAGGCTACATTCCAACTAGGTACTAAGATTCTTATGATTCGATTGCACGACATTCATATAGGTTTTTGAAAACATTATTGTCAATTATCCATCATATTTTTCATGAGTTTATGATCTGGCTGATATTTTAAAGTTTTAAACATTAAATTTTTTAAGCGTGCGCCATATATGGCGCACTTCGCAGTTTGGGACATGCATGCGTGTGCCATATATGGCGCATGTTGCAGTCAAAGTGTTGAATATATAAAAAAAATAAAAAATAAATAAAACAAGTCAAATGATTTAATCACATGATTTAATCATTTTGATTTAATCACTGCCAACCCTGCTTGCAACAACAGTAATTTCAATTGACGTTCATTTCCAAATTAAAATTTATTTAGCCAGTATTTCTTGCATTAGAGATACTTTGAAGTTTTTCAATGTTAACAGCATTAAAATCCATGCAGAAGCATAAACTTTTAATACGTTTTAGGCTAAAATTTACGCTCCTAGTCCAAAGGACTTGAAACCGAGCTTTCAATTTCAAATCAAAAATGACCAACAAATCACACTTCTGTCACTGCTGATTGCAGCTGCAGTGAATTTTTACTAAGGGATAGCCCAAGTTGCCAACATATATAATGTAGTTTTTGGTTGGTAGAAAACTAACAAAATTACCTACTTTGAATTACCGTCAACCGGGGCTACTCGGGACGGTTTTGAGCGTTTTTTGTTAATAACTTCTTACGATGACCCCGCCAGTCCCGAGTTGCCCTGGTTGACGGTATTGATTGCTAATTTCTTGCATTAGGTAAATGTTTATGATTCAAATTAATCATAGAAGTTGTATCTCCATAATTCTATGTTGAATTAAAATTACCCATAGAAGGTTCACATACAGATGCCAGCACCAGCAGCAGCAATCAAATGAACTACTTCATTGTTTAGTATGTTGACTAATAATATAATAATATTGTATTATTCTTAGGCACAGTCTCTTGAAGTGTTTTAGCAATATATTTCCATTACTAATTATTTAAATTTATTTACTTGTGGTGCAGTAAGATATTGAATTGTTTGAATTCTAAACAGAGATGGCGCGCCCACATTCAGATGCCAGCACCAGCAGTGGCGATCAAATGAACTATTTTATTGTTTAGTATGTTTACTAATAATATAATAATATAGTATTCTGCTTAGGCACAGTCTCTCAAAATGTTCCACAAACATATTTTCCATTACTAATTACAGCAATCCCTTGATTAACGCGGTTAATAAATCCCCGAGTTTTACCGTGTTAAGCAAAACCGCGCTAATCAAACTTGAGAATATATGGGAATAATTATAATGAATTCTCAAAAATAGCAAAGTTACATAATAATTTTTTCCCACTAAAATTCATCATATTTTTTTTAAATAATATAGGAAATAAATAAAAGAAATGCGAATTAATCCTCCAAAGCAAATCCTCCATTTCGATCATTATATGAGTCCTATTTCTAGTGCATTGCACGCTTGATGATGTAGAAGCAATTTTGCCTTTCTCTTGATTCTCGGACGATTTTTTCAAAATTGTGCGTATTGTTGACTAGGGAAACCCTAGGTCTTCACCGATCTTCGTTTTCGTTTCACCATTATCAAAATGCTTAATTATTTCAAGCTTAGTCTCCAAAGTGATATTTTTATGTTTAAGCATTCCCTTTTTGTCCATAATTATGACGGTAATTTATCAAGGAAAATTATGTAGTTTGATAAAAGTGAGCAGTAGATATGGCAGCGATCTTGACCAGTTGAAGGCCTGTCTCTTATACACATCTAGATGTGTATAAGAGACAGAGTCTAAGTTACCCCAAGAGCTGGGGTAACAAAGACCATCACTTTTTTTGAAATTACATCAAGACTATGAGAGGCAGGAGCCAGCAATTTATGGTGAGTAAAGCTAGAGTATAGACCTGTATTTTGCATGTTTCAATTTAGGTTTAACTTATCTAGTAAAAAAAATGGCATCATTTTGAAAAAAATGTGGTCAATGTTACCTCATTTTATGGTACTGAGTTATATTTTTTGGCCATTTTCTATGAATTTTCTTAAATTTTTATGAAAAATTGACATGAATAAAAGCTGTCTAAGTATTTTATGGTTTTACACATGTGTACCAAGTTTCAAAGTGATCCGTCTGTAAATAGCCGAGATAAAATTTTGGCCAGTCGCTCCACTTAACAATTAGTTGACCAGTATTAGATAATCCATCTAGTGTCAATCTGGAATATTGGGCAGAATTTTTCTAAATTACCTTTTAAAAGTATTGGTCCGTAACTTCATGGGTGATTTCTGAAAGTGGCTGGTAAAAATAGTAATTTTTCATTTCTCACTGCAGAAATAGCTAGAAGATAATATGCATTTTTTGTCTTAATACATGGGTAGATTCTGCATAATTTTATAGTTTGAATCTAACAAGAATTGAATGTTACTGGTTATAAATGTTCAGAAATTGCTAATTGCAGCTCAAAAAGTATACCATCAAACAGGGTAATAAGGGATTGGTGGGTATACAAGGACAGTCCTCATCACCAGACTTGAATATCAGGCAGAAGCCATCTGCGGAAGAGCAAAAATCACCCGTGCATGTGATGTGGGAAAATTTTACCTGTGGTCATGGATAATTTTAACCATGCTCCGAGAGCTACAATTTCACCAGTAATGGCCAAAAGTCGTTAAAAAGCACATCACCAGAAATAATTCATTACCCGTAAGGCTGTACTAAATTTGTCATACCTACTTTCACAGATGAAGTCACTCTGCAAGTAGCAGTTGCTGTCTCGGTGTCACTTATAATGCGGAAACACAAGCACCTATACTAAACCCCGCAGTAAATAATTTTTTTAATGTGTTTGAATAATATATGATGCATTTTAGTAGAGTTACGAATTTAAAGTTACGAATTTCAAAAAAGCGTAAATTAGAACATTGAAAATCCATGCTATGAATTAGGTTTTTAAAATTAACCTCATGGCCAACTTGCAAACATTTAACTTCGTCTTTGCATGTTTGTTTGGACATCGATCGCGTTCAGCTAGTGGTCATGTCAGAAAACTTGAGAGAATAGTATTCACTTTCAGTTATATGGCAGCCAAATCACAATAAACAAAACTATTAAAATTAAATTAAATATTTCTATAGAGTTAGTAAAAACACGTCTTACTGATCAACTTCTCATACAATTTTGATTTAACACATTGGACAATCCATGTTCTTATTAGATCCAAATGTTACTCCTTGCATAATTTTATATAATTATAGTCAAATGGGGTAAGACAGGATCGCAGCTTTCATGGGGTAAGAAAGGACCGGCCCATGACGTGCATTCTAACTGCACTGAATTTAATTTGACAAAAGAATATGTTAGAGCAATCATTGCCAGATCTGTTCAGTATTTTAGAAGAAATCTCTGGTACACTGCGAATTTAAACACAATTTTGCTGTTTAAATCACGAGTGAGGGAAAAGAGAAAAATACTCGCCAATGAAGGCAAACGTAAAAAATTGTCACGAGCTAAACATCACACCGTTGGGAGGTTAGGTTTATACGTGCAAAGTTTCATTAAAATCTGTTCAGTATTTTAGAAGAAATGGCTGGTACACAGGTCTCGGACAAATTTACAGCCTGACTGGCAGCCGGTCTCGCGGCCAAAAGGTTTTCTTAGTGTTTTTATGAGTTTTTCTAGGTTTTATGTGTTTTTAATGGAACCTGTTAATAACTGGACCTAACCTGCAAGGTTTTCGTTGATTGGCTAGGTTTTTTCTATGTTTTTAGTCTGGCGGCCGCGAGACCGGCCGTAAATTTGTCTGAGACGTAGTGGTACACTGCAAATTTCGGTACGTTTCGTCATATAACTCATAAATGAAGGTTATATTAAAAATAATTGTCACGAGCTTGACATCACCATTAGGCCATAATGAATATGTGTACCAAGTTTCATTGAACTACGTTCAGTACTATTGGAGAAATTTCAGGCAGAGGTTGACCCACGAGAATTATAAGGTTGACCCACGAGAAGTTCCGTCTTTTAGTTCAGCTTTCTTGTTACGTTACGTAGATCGAGAAACGTAAACAAACTCGTCATTCTCGTGACGGACTGGTTGACTGGTTTGATCTCATTTCGGTGATTGGTTAATACCCGTGACGTCTCTGAGATCAGTGACGTCACAGGCGATCAACGATCTACATCCGCAAAAATGGGCTTCTGATGGGTCAACCTTATACTAGTTCAACCATGTTCACCACTTGCCTCACGTCCGGACTGAATATTGCCTCATGTCCGGACCAGACGGTCTACGGAAGGTGAACAAACACAAACGATGTTCGCCAGTTTGTATAAGAAATTTGTAGAAAATTTCTTCGAAAATAAATTTCTAGATTTTTGCTTTCACAAAATTTCCATATCAAGGAAAATCGTAGATTATTGATGGATAATTAAATGCACATTAATTATTAAGTATTATACATTTTCTGTCTCTTGTCCCTTCACTCCCTTGACAAAATGTATGTGCGTGCTACGCCGACGCTTGCGCGCGCTGTGCCAACGCTTGCGCGCGCTGCGCCAACGCTTGCGCGTGCAAGCAGGGATGGCCAGAAGTTGCACCAACTGTGCGCTGCAATAGCTTGAAAAAAGTCAAAATGCGCGAGAAAATTCCCTGAAAACATACATAATCCTGAGTGTGGCCTCGCAGTTCTCACTTCTCAATCATAGCCTTAAGCAACATTTTTATAGTACGTTCAATGCACTCACGTTTGTTCTCTTCAACAGGGGGTACGAAGGCCAAGACCTGGACATGATGCTTGATGTTCATCAGGCAGGACGTCCTGCTACGGGCCAACGTGCTTTCTATTAATAATTAAAGCTTTAAAAAATTAGTTGTAGAAATTACTTTCAATTCATATATTTCTACATTAAAATATTAAAAATTTATAATGACGCCACAGGGCATTTCTAAAGCCATGGCCACCATCATGCGCCATGCATAGGCCATGTAAGCACATTCCAACATTACAGGAATCACGTGACCATAATTTTAGATAAAGAAAAGGTAACTTATTTATTTAAAGTTTAATTCAAAGTTAAAAATTCTAAAAAAGCGTTTGAAATGGAATATATCAAACAAAGTATAATTTTACTATGAATATGATTAGTTGTGTCGATGATGAAAAAAAATAAAGAAGATGGAAGAAGTGTGATGAAAAAAAAATAAAGGAAGAAAATAAAGAAAGGAAGAACATGGAAATATGGAGATACAACTTCTATGATGAAATTAAATCATAAACATTTACCTAATACAAGAAATTAGCAATCAATAACTCTAGATAATTTTATTAATTATGTACCAACCGAAGACTATGATGAACGAGTACTATCCCTTACTAAATATTCGCTACAATCAGCTGTGACAGAAGCTGCCAGAAACTGCCAGAAGCGCCATTTTTTGGTCATTTTTGATTTGAAATCAAAAGCTCGGTTTCAGTTCTTTGGACTAGGAGCATAAATTTTAGCCTAAAACCTATTAAAAGTTTACATTTCTGCATGGATTTTAATGCTGTTAACATTGAAATACTTAAAAGTATCTGTGGCTAATTTGTGGCATCTTCACTGCTGTGCCAGCTTTGTTTACATACGGCTACACAACAACACAAGAACACGTGGTACATCAACTGTGACATAGAAAAATGCAATATTTCGCTGCACCACAAATGAATAAATGTAAATAATTATTAATGGAAAATATGTTGCTGGAACATTTTGAGAGACTGTGCCTAAGCAGAATAATATATTATTATTATTATAGTAAATATACTAAACAATAAAGTAGTTCCTTTGATTGCCACTGCTGGCGCTGGCATCTGAATGTGGGCGTGCAATCTTTGTTTAGAATTAAAACAATTCAATATCTTACTGCACCACAAGTTAATACATTTAAATAATTAGTAATGGAAAATATGTTGCTGGAACACTTTAAGAGACCGGACCTAAACAGAATACGATATTATTATATTATTAGTCAAGATACTAAACAATAAAGTAGTTCATTTGATTGCTGCTGCTAGCGCTGGCATCTGTATGGAACCTTCTATGGGTAATTTTAATTCAACATGGAATTATGGAGATACAACTTCTATAATTAATTTGAATCATAAACATTTACCTAATGCAAGAAATTAGCAATCAATAATTCAAGGTTATTTATAGGTTTTGTACCAACGGAAGACTACATTAACACATTGATGCTCGATGACATCTATAGACATCATGCCGGTTTGGTCCAAATGCACAGCCCCATCATGCTTTATTTATGGTCGGAAAAAATAGTCTGCAACCAAGTCATCACTCAACCCTGAACTGTCAGTTACTTGAAGATCCTTCTGCTAATATGGCTGCTATTTGGTCATTAGTAAGTGAAGCTTTACGTTTACTCATGGTATAGGCCAAATAATAATTGCGTGATTTCTCAAAAGTACTCTGTGAAAAAAAAATTAAAATTATATATATTATAAGTATGTGGTAATATAAATTATATTATAAGTATGTTATATCCATAAAAAGAAATTGGTGGTATCTAATTGCATAAATAATACTTTAGAAGTATCACAACGGTTAAAAGTCGCACACCTGATCATTTACAAGGCCGGTGCAACACTGAAACAAGCTGACATCCAGTGCCGTAAAATGGGGTTACTTTGACCGGCGGGATAACTTTGACCACTTTTCATTTTTTTAACAAGAACCCCCAAAACTCAAAAACAATTTGACATAGAAAAATTTTGTCAATGGCCATCAAAGGCCTAATACTGAGGCTATGTAACACAATAGAATGATTTAAAAAGTTTCCATATCTAATAGGTTAAAAAATTAATAATGTGACTCACTAAAAAGAGCTATTATTCAAAGCCTGTCAGAGTACCCCCTCCAATTTTTTTATTTTTTGGTAAAATAACTCCAGGTTTTGATGCATTGTAGTAGAACTCTTCTAGTTACATAACCCAAGTTTATTAATGTTATAACCAAACTCTGATCTCTCTGTGCTAACATGTGCTTCCATAAACTTTTTTCACTGTGTGCTTCCTGCATTAAAATCGTTTGTTTGAGACCTTATTGTACTATAAATTCTTTTATCCCATTATTTTTCTAGCATAAAACAAGGTTTAATAGGCAAGGCATATTTCAATTGTGTAAATCACAGAGCAGTTTAGTTTCTTTACTGTGAGGCACTTGTAATTTATTGTGTATGAGGGATAGGAGGTAATATCATTAAATTCTTGGATGCAATACATTGAATTCCATCACTTTTCTCTGAAGAAGTATTAACCTTTAATAGCAAAACCTAAACTACCAATCAAGCTGGCATAATCAAGAAGAAGTCAGTTCTATGTAGCAGCTATAAGCTTTCTTGAATAGCCTCTCTGTCCAAGTACTGTAAAATGGGGTTACTTTGACTCCCGGGGTAACTTTGACCACTTTTAGTTTTTTAAACAAAAACCCACAAAACTCGAAAACTATTTGACATAGAAAAATTTTGTCAATTGCCATTAAAGGCCTAATACTGAGGCTATGTAACACAATAGAAAGATTTAAAAAGTTTGCATATCTAATAGGTTAAAAAAATTCAAATGTGACCCACAAAAAAGAGCTATTATTTAAAGCCTGTCGGAGTACCCCCTCCAATTTTTTTATTTTTTGGTAAAATAACTCCAGGTTTTGAT
>NW_025945535.1:0-30198 GCF_000764305.2 Hyalella azteca
ACACGTGGATGTCGGCAATACGTATCAGTTAAATTTGAAGCGCTGACGCAATACGACTCACCACGTGTCGGATGTTGCCACACAAAATGACGGAATATAGGGATTTGGTAGGTTTCCATTCTAAAGGCTTTTTAATAAATATGGCAACATTTTTTGACTTTTCATCGTTGCTGACGCGTAGTGAAGTGTTTTGAGAGTCATGTGAAGGCAACAGAACTTACGTAACGCATACGTTTTTTTTTTATAGTTTTTCATTTCTCGATGCGTCCTTAAAGTGTCGGAATATACCGCGTTTACCCTAGAATGAAAAGTAATTAACTTAAACTATGATTTAATTCTCCAAGAAATAGGATAATGATTGTCACAATTTAGGTATATGCACAAAAAAATTTTTTCCTTTGATCGTAATGAAAATTACACCACTGAAAAGAGAAAAAAATTTAGAAAAATATCATATAAGTATGAGTGAAGTAAGTCAAAAAATGAAAAAGATATGAATTTTTTCCTATTTTCAATTTCACCCCAAAAATGGACCAACTTCTGTCACTTTTTTTTGGAAAAACTATCATTTGTAGGTTTCCTATGAGCCAATTTCAAAGTTTATAGTACCATTGGAAAGCTCATGTTGTAGGCTATCGATTCTAACTAGAATAAAACATTATGGTTGAGACTTTGACTGCAGGTGGGTGGGGGAAATGGGTGCAACTGCTAGATATGAATGCTATAACTTAACTTAAAGGCAGAATTGGATGGAATAAATTTCAGTTTCATGGCCTTGGCCTCATAATTGAGCTTAAAAATATGAAATTAAATAGAATACACAAATAAAATTTACTAGTAATAATAATATTATTAATTCTTATTAATATTAATTCTTAACTAATTATATTAAATATTAGTAAATATTGCTATTAATAATAATATTAAATATGATCATCATCGTCATGTCACGTCTCATCTCATCTGGTACCTCGTCTCATTATCTCGTCTCGTGCCTCGTCTCATATCGTCTCGTGCCTCGTCTCATCTCATCTCGTGCCTCGTCTCATCTCATCTCGTGCCTCGTCTCATCTCATCTCGTGCCTCATCTCATCTTGTGCCTCATCTCATCTTGTCTCGTGCCTCGTCTCATCTTATCTCATGCCTCGTCTCATCTCCTCTCATGCCTCATCTCATCTCGTTTCGTGCCTCATCTCATCTCGTCTCGTGCCTTGTCTCATGCCTCACCTCATCTCGTCTTGTGCCTTGTCTCATCTCGTCTCGTGCCTTGTCTCATCTCGTCTCATCTTGTCTCGTGCCTTGTCTCATCTCCTCTCGTGCCTCATCTCATCTCATGCCTTGTCTCATCTCGTCTCATGCCTCATCTCATCTCGTCTCGTGCCTCATCTCATCTCGTGCCTCATTTTGTCTTGTGTCTAGTCTCGTCTCATGTCTTGACTCCTCTCGTGTCTCATCTCATGTCCAATCTCATTTCTTGTCTCACGTCTCGTCTCATGCTTGTCTCCTCATCTCATGCCTTGTCTCGTGTCTCGTCTTGCGTCTCATCTCACATCTCATCTAATGTCTCGTTTTGTAGCTTGTCTCATGCCTCATCTCATGTCTTGTCTCATGTCTCAGTCTCGGCAGTAGTTCAGGACCAGCATACCTCACTGGCTCATGACTGAACTGAACGTAAACAGCGCGACAGGACATGGTAGAAAAACTGTCCGAATGGCTGTAAAGCTCTGAAATTTTGAGAGCATGCTCTAAAAACTATAATCTTGATTTCAAATTATCTTTCATTAATTTCAAAATATGATATCCATGTTTATTTCCCGCCCAAATGTTACCTCTTGCACATCCCAGCTAAGCAGGTACTTGATAGACATTTCTCGAAAAAAAAAATGATGTCGTCATAGTTCAAGTTTTTATAGTTTGTTTCCAAACAAAAGTCAATCAAATTAAGCTAACATTTTGGCAGGACTTTCAAAATTAAATACCTTACGCGCGCTGATGCGGAAAGTGGCTGTCTGCCATTTTGCCTGCATTGTTTACATTCGAGCTTACTTTGTGCACATACCTACACAATTCTCACAAAAATATTCCTTCCTGTTTCAGCTATGTTTCTTGTATCTTTTTTTTTTTTGTTATAGTGAATTCAGTTCAATTCACTTGACCCAATGAAAATCATGAAATGGTGTGAAATTACAAGCCCTGATTTGTAAGCTTACAGATACAGAAGAAATGCTATACAACTGCTGATATTTAGATTGCAGTGGACAATATTGTTGTAAATGCTTAATACGGTAATATCACATCAATAATACGATAATGTATGGAAATGGTAATATCATATTAATAGAAGAAAAACAAGTACAAAATACAAATCACAGAAGATAGGTATCATTTGTTCTACATCATCTACAAAGGAAGAGGACTTAGAGGAGGACTTTGGAGTATAGTCAAATGGGGTAAGACAGGATCGCAGCCTTCATGGGGTAAAAAAGGACCAGCCCATGGCGTGCATTCTAATTGTACTGAATTCAATTTGACAAAAGAATATGTTAGAGCAATCATTGCCTGTCATTTCAGTGTTTATGGCAACCCTGTTCTGCAAATAATGAATTTCTGGCTAATTTTTAAAGAAAACCTATGTAAAGAAGGGTCACAAAATAGTTAACCCTGTTTGGGAAATAAGCTCTATAGTTATTCATGGTATAGATGCTACAGGCTTGTTAGTGATTTCGGTCCTGTCTTACCCCATCTGACTATACTGTTTGTAATGGATGAGTACACTCTGCTCTCTGCATGCTTCAAATATTTAAAAATTCAGTTTTATTTCAAGTGTCCCAAAAAATCCCATTCCAAGAAGTAATTTGGGATGCTTTTTTTGCGTCTGGCACATTACAAATAGCATATGAAATTTCTTCAAAGATGCCACAAAATAGCCTGTGCAAAGACCTTTAAAATGAGCCTAAACTTATTTATGAAATGTTTCATGGATAGAAGTTATGAAGGAAAAATGCTCAAAATTGTCCCTTATTAACCCGTTTGACAGTAATTGTGATCAGAGTAATACCAATCGATCAACACCTTTCATTTTTGACTGGCAATTCTTTGTAAGGTTTTATTGAATAGCTGCCTTTGGGTAAAATTTTTGTTTAAAATTGAAAGTAGCTCTGGCTACTTTCTGAATTGATCTCCTTCATGATGAACCTTGGAGGTTGCTGTAGTTCTGACAATAAATCCTTCATATAATTGGCTTCCTCTGATCTTGACTATTCACAACCTACCTGAAATGTGCCATAAAATGGGGTAACTTTGACCACTTTTTTTTTCAAAATGATGCCACTTTTTTACTAGATAAGTTAAACTTTGATTGAAACATGCAAAATACGGGTCTATACTCTAGCTTCACTCACCATAAATTGCTGGCTCCTGCCTCTCATAGTTTTGATGTAATTTCCAAAAAAGTGATGGTCTTTGTTACCCCAGCTCTTGGGGTAACTTAGACCGGGTGGTAAAATCAATTTTATTTTTTGGTAAAATAACTCCAAATAATTCCAGGTTTTGGTGCATTGTAGTAGAACTCTTCTAATCACATCTGCAAATGACAAATTTGTGGGAAGTGTCATAGTTTGCAAATCGGGGGCGCCGCCCCCTAATGGACGAAATGTGACCACCTAATGGCAGCCGTGACGGGGTAACATTGACCGGCTTGGAAATCAAGTTAAAATTACCATATATAAGACTCTGTAGAGTCTGAAACATAAAGAAAAAACATTAATAGGTGTATCAAACATAAAATATGTTATATAGGTACCTATGGTAATTTTAACTTAATTTCCAAGCCGGTCAATGTTACCCTGTCACGGCTACCATTAGGTGGTCAAAGTTACCCCATTGGGGGGTGGTGCCCCCCATTTGCAAACTATGACACTTTCCTAAAATTTGTCATTTGCATATGTAACTAGAAGAGTTCTACTACAATGCATCAAAACCTGGAGTTATTTTACCAAAAAATAAAAAAATTGGAGGGGGTACTCCAACAGGTCTTAAATAATAGCTCTTTTTTGTGGGTAACATTATTAATTTTGTAACCTATTAGATATGCAAACTTTTTAAATCTTTCTATTGTGTTACATAGCCTCAGTATTAGGCCTTTGATGGCCATTGACAAAATTTTTCTATGTCAAATAGTTCTGAGTTTTGGGGGTTTTTGTTAAAAAAACGAAAAGTGGTCAAAGTTACCCACCGGTCAAAGTAACCCCATTTTACCGTAGCTCTTAGTAGAATGATGGAATTGTAATATCATCTTATTATTAAAAGTAAGTGCCTCATAGAGTAGCATTTAAATTGCAAATTTTTAATTATGCCTTTAAAATTCCAGAATCCAATGAGTATTGGAGTTACCTGCAGCTCATCCACCAGGCCAAGCAGTCTTACAGCCCATGTAATGCCAACTGTTCCTGTCACTATGCCCAGATCAAGGCTGATCTTAAGCCATTCAAAGATGGAATATCAATTAGAACTCTGGAGCAAGCTAAGAAAAGGTGAGAGTTGACTATATCATTTTAGTTAATTAATGTAAATTGTTCAATTTTACAAGTATTGCTTACTAATACATTGCTGTAAACTGAATTTCAATATTTGAATTATGCAATGAGGATGAATGTTGAGGTTTATCCTGTTATTTGTTTACCTACACTCAAATAATTTTATTTATAATGGCTCATTATCATGATAAGCAGACTTGTTTTGAAAGAGTTGAGAGGTCACCAAGCTCTGGCCATCAATTCAGGGCTGCAAATAAATAGGAATTTCTTAAGTGCAGCAGCCCTGCACCTCTGCTGCCTCCAAGGTTTCCTTGGACATGATTTGCTTGGACTTGGTTTATTTGAAATTATTGCACCTACTTGGCTTGACTTAAGCTCTTGATTATTGCCCTTGGCTCGTTAAAACAACCGCCATCCTTTGAGGTACATTAACCTGCTGGAGGTTGAAGTGTGCTGAGGCTGGGGACATCGGAATATGGTTTGCCTTTCTTTGATAATCAGAAATTAATGAAAAATATTCAATATGGCTTGTATGCTGCTCGGAACAATTTTGCTCAAGTAATCCTCTACTGCGTCACTATTCTTTCATCTCGGTGTATTACTTTACTATAACTTAGTTATCTTTAGTTGAATTTGATGCCAACTATTAAGATCGTCCGACTATGTTTAAAACAATGCATCTACCATCGCTTTCTGGTGGATTCTCTCATGCACTGATTGTACCTTGCAGTGGCACCCTGTACCAAATCATTGGTGGACAAGTATACCGAGATGAGGAATGCATGTTCCCTAGTCGGTGTGCTGGTATTGAGCATTTCTTGAACGAGGTGAGCATTTTGTCAGGTTTGGTGAAAGCTTAGTGGTCCTTTCTGTTTCTGTTGCATATATATTTTTGCGTGTAATTTAACAGGTATCGTGCAATCCTGTGCAAATGTGCCCTATGATGAATGATGAATGTGCCATATTGACTTTCATTTATGTTAAAAGTATTTGAATGAAAAATAACTTTAATCATGCAAAAGCTATAAACAATTAGACTTTATTGGTAAAGTTATGGAAGTGTCAATTTGGATTTTATTCCCAGGTTGCATCAGATATTCCTGACACAGAGTTAGTTGTGAATGTGAGGGACTGGCCTCAAGTCTACAACAGCCGCAGTAGTGACATCAAGCTTCCCATTTTCTCATTCAGTAAAGTAAGTTCAAGTTAGGGATTTTCTAGTGCTTATAGTTGTAATGAAGTTGAGAAACTATTGTATAAGAATCTTGTTAACAGAAATTAAGAGAGATATTAGGGAAATTTGATTAGAAGGGATAGTTAAGGATACAAGTTATTAAAGATACAGAAAAATTGAATATTGTTTGCTTATCTAAGCATGACTATTGTGGAATTAATTGTTAATGTGCTATTAACGTGTTTCAGCAAGAAGGAGTTCACGGTGACATCTTGTACCCAGCATGGAGTTTTTGGGAGGGTGGACCGGCCATATCCTTGCATCCAACAGGACTTGGGCGCTGGGACATTAGACGAAAAACTATCAAAAAGGCTGCTAAGAAATATCCTTGGAAGAAGAAAGAAAATAAAGCTTTCTTCAGGTTATCTAATTTGAAATGGCAACATTGATGATTATCTACTGGGAGAATTTAAAAAATGAAATTTTTATATAATAACAAAGTACTATACAGTTTTAGCTTATTTTACCCTACCAGACTGTTACGTAATATATCAATCATTACTACCTTGTATACAGGTAAGTTTGTGAGCTCGATGGTGAATTCCTCTCAATTATATTTTGTGTTGCTAGCTAGTGACACTTGTGGGCTAAAATTGCTTCTTAAAAGCAATCATTAATATTACAAATGCAATCAGAGCGACTTTTGGGTGTTAGAATTTGAATTTCCCCTTCCACTGTTCCCGTTAGAGGTTCCCGCACTTCATCGGATCGTGACAGCATCGTTCTGCTCTCACGGGAGCAGCCTGACCTTGCTGATGCGCAGTACACTAAAAATCAGGCATGGAAATCCAAGAAGGTAAGTTCATTGTGTTTAGTGATACCTTTACACAATATTTAAAAATTCCCTGTCTTCTGATAAGCCATTCATAGATAACAATTTATTCCACTTATGTTTGGTCATTTGTCCTGATCTCAGATTGCCTTTACGGTGCTATATTCCTTCTGCTTACTGATGACCACATTTAGCGTGTACTCATTGGCCTCGGCTAGGACACTCTGGACGCTGAGCCTGCCTCCGAGGTGTCCCTGGAGAATCACTGCCCCTACAAGTACCTGTTCAACTTCCATGGCGTGGCGGCGAGCTTCCGTTTCAAGCATCTCTTCTTGTGCGGCTCTCTCGTCTTTCATGAGGTTCATGCACTGACATTCTATTATCTATGGTAAAATATGACTAGAAAGTTTTACAAATTATTCTCCTGAAGTCGCAAAATAAATTGCGAGGATTTTTCTATTATTTTCTTCCGTCTGAATCAGGAGGTTGGAAAATGATACACGTTTGAAAGTTGTTCATAGCTAAATCATCTAGAACAATGAAAGAATCAATTAATTGCCAAGTTTTCATTTGAATGTCAGGCCAAGGTTCGTTGGATTTTTTTCTGAATTTTCTTAGGATAATAATTACATGAGAATAATTTTTCTACAGACCGATGGTTGGATCGAATTTTTCTACCCTCAAATGAAGCCTTGGATCCACTACGTGCCGGTGCCTGCTGGCGCCCCAGTGTCAGAGTTACGGTGAGTTTCGGTGCCTCATTGTGGAAGCTTTCTCAAAGATTGTTTGTATTCAATTATTGATCTAATCTGTCTAATTATCATACTTCAATCCCTGAATAGGATCAAGGCTTCTTTAAAAACAGAAAATGTCTGTAATTTTATCATCTGCTATTAATTTTAACCGTCAAATGCGATTTCTCCTGTTTCTTCCTCCATCGAGAATAAGTGATTGTTATTATTTCTGACCCGATGAAACAATTTTTACTTTGAAAAACAACGAGTAAATATTTTTCACAAGTTTTTTACAAATGGAATGCGGATAAATGTGCAGCAAATTTTACTGAGTTACGTGCATCCAATTTATTATGATGAAATTTTCCGCTATCACAGAAATCTTCTTGATTTTGTGCGCAACAACGACTTGGAGGCACAAGAAATTGCTGAACGCGGCCGCGACTTCATCTCGGATCGACTTCGCATGGCCGACGTGCGCTGCTACTGGCGCAAGCTCCTCAAGACTTACACAAAACTTCTCACATATCGACCGCAGCTCCGACCTCTCCTCAAGCTTATTCCCAAGAAATAATGGACTTGAAGCGAAGCATCGAGAGTAAATTGTTTTCGTTTAGATCTTCTGAGGGCTGGTCTGTATATTAATGGCTCTTTAAGTAAACGTTGAAGCGCTGTCAAGCAGAACCGCTCTTGCACAGTTTATCTCAGCTTCACCATATCTGAAACTTTCAGGTCAGTCAAACTAATGTTCGATATCGTTACCCAAGCCGAACGTAGTATGAGGTATGGAGATTTGATTTGGATGTCACGCTTGCTGATGCTGGAAACAGGAAAGACATTCTCATTGACGTTCCAGCTATTTCACTGGCATTCTCAACGCTATGTTATTTACCCTGATGATTATGGACTAGTCTGCATCTTAACATGTTGAACTGGCCTCTAGAGATGAATTTTACTCACAATTACGGACAGTTTCACAAAGAGATGAATTTTACTCACAATTACGGATAGTTTCACAATAGCTTTGCACTCGTTAGTTGTATCTGTGTGGTAGATATTCCATACTCTCGGCATGCTAAAATCTTGCGTCCATTATGGCAAGTAACTTATGAGAAACTGTTTAATAGTACCTAGCACTCTATTTAACTTCCACTATTATGCATTTTCTACTGCATATCTTCAATGATGCTTCAGGTTAATTAACGGGATTTTCTGCCACTTGCGGGTCGTTGAAGCTCACTTATTTAGTAAAGAGTTGTCGCAGTTATTGTCTGTGATCAATCCGTCCAGTCGGCTTCCCTCTGCCATGTCTGTCTTGTTGCTTCGCTTGTTCAGGTATCAAGATGGACCCCATAATTTTTAGTTACATTTTTCTTCAAGATTCTCTCAAGTATTGTATTAGCACCAAAGATCAATCTCATTCCACGCTATTCTAGGATCAATTCATCCCACATCTTGCGTGCTGATTTTATGCATATTTAGGAGATAATATGCTAGTCTAATTTGTACACTAGAAGTTAGAGAACTTTTCCTCGATGTCCTAAGCAGGAGATGAGGTAAAGCACGTGCTATTTATCAACTACTCTCATCCATCATGCGTGCTTTTTCTTTGGTTGCATTTCATTTCCTAATTAAGGATTTCAATGTAATCAATTCTTATGTGTATGAAAAGGAGGATAAAGTTGCTCAACTAGTACAAGGTAAAATATATTAATCATTCTAAGGTTTCGTTACAAATTTATGGTGAAAACATGAATATTTCGAATCTAGTTTTTCGTTTTAACATCGATTTGTAGTTTTTGTGATCAACGATGGTTAATAGCTGAAGCGCTAGTAAACATTTGGCCACTGAACTAAACTAAAACTAATTATTAAGATTAAATTCAATGGATCTTCACTGCTCAGCCGGCATTCAAGTGCTAAAAAAATAAATCTCAACTATGTTATGCGAGTACATGTGGTTTGGTTAAATAGATAATATTAATAATTGTTGATGTTGTCACGATGCCTCAATATATCTTTGCAATGATGAAATTTCCTCTATTTACCCTATTTTCATAGCTTGATGATGCAATGTGAACGTTTCAGATAGATTAAATCATGATTATTAAAAAGTGAAACGTTTGTTTCTTTACTTAAAATAACGCGTAATTACGATTAATTTAGGATATAAATTCAATATTTGATTCGGATGAAAAACGTGTAACATGTAGCTCATTATCCCTAGTCGTACGGCAAGTTAGCGCAAGGGATGCGATTATACCTGACATGAATTAACGTCGCATGTGGCAAACAAGAACTCAACGCTTTTGGCTTAAAGCCAGTGTTTCGATAATTCAGATTAATGAGCACTGAAATCTACTAGAGTCCAAAAATATTCAGCCTTATATGAAAATAGGTACGTATTATGATTATTTCCCTTCTATTAATAACACGGAAAAACGTACATCAACACTCCAACGTGAAGGTACAAATTCAACAATGATTTAGACATCAGCTGCACGGCCAAGCTATAAAAACTCTTTCATCTACCGCATTTTCTTTAAGGAGCAAAATATGTTAAAGGAATTTACCGTAGAAGTAGAATGTCGAAACAATTCGCCCAGGTAACTGCCGGCACGATAACTCGATTGAAATAGAATTTACCGTATCACAGTTGCTGCTTGAAACTAATCCTGACAATGGAGATTAAGATAGAGGAGTTCATAAAGCAAATATTGCAGCTCAACAACAGTGAGCACAACACAAAACGTCGCAGCTCAAATACAGTGAGCACAACACAAAACGTCGTTGCAAAACAACAGTCAGCACAACACAAAACGTCGTTGCACAACAACAGAGCACAACACAAAACGTTGCTGCTCAACAACAGTGAGCATAACACAAAACGTCGTTGCACAACAACAAATACAGTGAGCACAACACAAAACGTCGTTGCAAAACAACAGTCAGCACAACACAAAACGTCGTTGCACAACAACAGAGCACAACACAAAACGTTGCTGCTCAACAACAGTGAGCATAACACAAAACGTCGTTGCACAACAACAGAGCACAACACAAAACGTAACTGCTAAACAACAGTGAGCATAACAAAAAACATGGCTCAACAACAGTGAGCACAACACAAAACGTCACTGCTCAACAACAGTGAGCATAACACAAAATGTCGCTGCTCAACAACAGTGAGCATAACACAAAATGTCGCTGCTCAACAACAGCGAGCATAACACAAAACGTGTTATGATCAGAATACACATGATCAGAAGATGCGATGGTTGCGTCGTGCTTGCATATTGTCCATGATGGTTAAGCATCCGTTAGCTTCTGAGACTCTGCACAAGGTGGCGCTTTTTTGGGCTTCGCAGGGTTTATGTAAATAACTTCCTTGCAGTTATCAGCGATAGAAGCGTAACGGGCAATTGTGAAGAGGAAGTCGCTCAGTCTGGCAAATGAAGTACAATTAATGAAAGGCTTAGATTCCGCCAAAATCAGTTCAGAGAATATAAAATATACCTAATGCCCCTTGCAATCAAAGAAATCTTTTTATCAATTACAATTCGACGTTAAAAACTTTCACAGAGTAGTGAACTTCAACTACAGTTTGAAATGCAATATGTTGATTCAATCACGATATTTGTTGTGGTTACTGTAAAACAGAAAATAAAATACCAACCCAGGCACGTGCTAATGTATTTGCAGGTAATATACTGTTACATCATGACAATATTACCTGTTGATGTACTTGTTGATGTTGGGGTCGAGAGCATACGCAGGCTTGAGGGCAACAAGGGAGCGCTCAGCCCTGCGGCACACCGCGCGCGTCACGTGCAGACCTGCGCCAGCCTCGCCACCGCCCTGACATTGCAAGATTATTGCACCACCAATAATCTCATTGATCGTATCGGCATTAAGATACACATAGAGTTTCATTGAGCTAACAAGAATAGTACATTTGTTCCAGTATATTGGTCAAATAGTGTAGCTTTAAAAATAAAATTCATTCAACATGCAATAGGTAGTGTTGCTTGCACTACGACAAAGAAAGGTCCATCATCATGAAACACATCAAACGTCTTGCATCATAAATTCTCAAATCAAACGTGTATATTATAAATAACATCAAAGCTACTTATATAAATACAAATAATATGGCATGGTTCGCATTACACAGCAAACGCACAGGCAAAATGAAATTTCTTAGCGGCGGCAAGGTCTCGGAATATTCATCGATCCAGGCCTCGAGCTCCTGTATGTGACTCGCGTTCACGCCTGATGACGGCCACGGAGAACTTTGGTCGCTTGACGTCTCTTCTGTGACATAACTACACAGCGTTACAAGAAAGTACCAAATGGGCTAAATGTGTCATAGGGAACACATTTAGAAGGGTTAGAGTATCATTCATAACATTGTAATATCTATGATAGAACCGTTTTACACAGCTAGATAAAAAAATTCTTCATGTATACATTAACACTTCAAAAAAGTAACATGAATCATAAATGGAGATAATTTATCTGCATACTAAACAACAAACCAGGAGAGAGGCCGCCAGACGGCAGAGGCTGAACTTGGGCGATGGCCGAGGCAGCGTCCTGCAGCAGACACTGTATCCTCTCGAGCTGTTCACAGTACTGATGCTTGCGCGCACAGCCCACCTCACGCGCCAGTCTGCGCAGCACACAATTGTTCAAAAATCTAAATTCAATGTACTTCCCAAAATAAATAGGTAGTTATTTATTGAGCATGTAGTTCAAATAAAAATTAAGTATCACTCAGACTCTGAACTATTGCCAGCACACCAAGACATGTAAAGCACAAGAACCTTCGAGGGTAGAAACCAGGTAGTCAGCAAAAGAAAGCAACGAGCAGAGATTCTAGTGAAGATTCAACTAAACATCCTGGAAAACTAAACCCTAATTATCCAAACATACCTACGCATCAATTTTAGACACTTGAATCAAAATCGGTGTTGTAATATAAATCTATACCAAATTGAGGGAAGTAACCTTTGAATCTCACAGGCACTTGTTACGGGACAGTGCATTTCAGACCAAAAGAGACTTTGTAAGCATGTGCAATGAACAAAAATTGCAAAGAGTAACGTTGAATCACAGACAAAATGAAGTAGGTTCAAGAGCAAAACATAGCTGTCCTATTAAAATGCCAAAAGAATGCGAAATGTTTCCACTTTTAGTAATATAATCTGATTGTAAAGTAGAACTCAATACAGACATATTGTAACAATTGCATGATGGCAGCTGGAAAAAGGGATTTTTGAGAGCAGACAGAAGAGGCTTACCTACTCAAGACACTGCAATATGAAACATATTGCATGTAAAATCACTCATCAATGCATCAGTTGCATTTATGTCTAAACTGAACTAACTTTGCTACAAGATGCAAGACCAATGATAATGCTATAAAAATCGCATCACGCAAACAGAATGATAGAGAAGGCAAGCATTTGTAACTGGGAAAACCACTGCAAAGTTGAAACATTTATAAGTAGCATGCCAACTTACAAGCAAAAAAATTTTCATATCAGTTTTAAACACTAAGGCTTAAGATTGCGCTTTGGTCAGGCTCTAAATTCTCGAGAGGAATATGAAATGAACACAAAATAGACTTCCACAGGAAACTGGTGGTCTTCAATGGTGTACAGAAGACACTTTACAGACAGAGGTATAAAATTCTCCATTCAAGGTGGATAGTACTTATAATTCTTCATAGATAACTTAAGTTCTAAACAACTGAATCATGAGTCTGGGTGCACAAGTCTCAGCAAAATGCATGCAGAGAATGATGCAGGAAAGTTAAGACAGCAAGTGAGGCGGGATCTAGCCACACCAAAATTCTCAAAGCCAGTCACAGCTATTGAGGGTACTAGCCCCAATACTCGGCTGATTAAAGTTAGTGATGATAACAAAACTCCCAACTCTGATTACTTCCGAGCGTGGAAGGCATTAACCCCCACAACTGGAGAGGTGAAAATAAAGTAGGTACTAGCCGTACTAATATGTTGACAAAGTATACTTGAGTGCAGCGTGTTAGCCCTCACAACACGAGAGGTGCGCACGGTACGGGTACTGGCAGCAACAGAGCGCTGCCAGCTTCCAGGACAAACTAAGAATACAGCCTGTCTCATATTTAGTCCTATAGTGGATCTCATGCCTACATCTGAGTCAGTTAAGCTTGTGTCTATGTGACATGTCCACAACTACAACAGTGTCTTGTGCCCAGACCTGGCTCCTTAAATTTGTACTGAAACGCATGCACCCCAACCCAGTCACACTGAGCACACAAAATCTGCCTTTGAGGAGTAACTCAACTACAATAACCTCACAACAATCCCTCATTTACAATGTACAGGAAATGGACTATCAATATCATTTATGTAAAAAAGAATCAATGTATCTTACAATCAGATATACATAATCATAGTTTAATTCTTTGGCTTATATTGATAGATTAAAAGTCAATATATTATAGATTAAATTTCAAAGATATACCTAACTTGCAAGTGCAAGAGGCAAAAACTTTGTAGCACTAATCTAGAAGAATGAAACATAGACTAAGAACAACATCAAAATGCAACAAGAAATAATATCACATATTATAGTCACAGTTATGAAAAGGCTAACTTTTTGGAAAAACGATTACAGGCTAGAATCAATATTTTATACCTAGTAGATATAACTCAAAGAGGTCCACCTTGTTCACACAAAGAAAACAACATAGCCTTACATGCCTAGACAAAAGTACTGTAGATTGACAGTGCAATTTATGAACAAAACAATAAACTATGTAAAAATCATCACAATAAAAATGACAAGCAACATTTAGCAGGCAATTGTGACAGAGCGCTATCAATAAAAAAATATTACATTAAAAGGAGGTTCTATGTCAATAAATGCAAATATTGACATAATATTAGGCTACATTTATCACACATTGATGCTAACTACTCTACTTTTATCCAATTTATATTACAAGGAGTTTGTATTCTGCTAAGTATCAAAATCAATTTTGGGTTCCTTATAATTTCTCTAAATAATATTGTGCGTTGGGAGAATGAGTTCATTTCATCAAAACCTGTTCTTAATTACTTTTCCAAGCTGTCCTTAAGCTAAAGAACATCTTGCACAAGGATAGTGTATTGATAATCTGAATACATCAACAAAAGCAGTTTGATTTAATATATAATCAAATAATGAGCTGCAAGACATGCAAACACAGGAACTATGATAACTGATGGATAGCAAGCAACATAGTATAGAAAGGAGTAAAAACTTGCATACATCCTGTCAATATCAACCCAATACAGGCCTTACCAACATGACTGATTAAATACCATGCAATGCTAGAAGAAGTAAACTCACCCAATATGTGCAGAGAGCTCATCAATGTTACCCAGGGCTTCAAATATCTCATGATCTTTTGGGTGGCGGGTCCCAGTAAAGGTAGCACTTGTGCCCCTGTCACCAGTTCTTGTGTATATTTTCATTCCTCGCTGGCCTCTGCACTTGCATAAGTAAAATAACATCATGCATTTCTTGTTTTCTACCAAAATTAACCTAAAAGAAAATCCATAGAAAATCCTCCATAGAAAAAAATAGAATGAACCTTGTGCTTGCTTTTCAAAAAATGTTACACAGGAACAAGTGAACAACTAAATAAATTGCCCTTGTAAAACACATATTTTGTTACTTGAGTAAAGTTGTCAAATTTGAGCATTAAAATGTAAATTTTTATATGGGCAAAGCAAAAAGGTTTAAATTATCTTCCATCTTCCTTTCATGAAGATTGAAGGATATTAATAAATTGAATATCTCCCTGTTCGCATTTTGAATTAATGATTCTCACCACAGAAGTTAGAACTGAATAATTTAAATAGAAGATATTAAAGCATTTGCTACAACATCACTTGAATTTAAAACAATAACTCAACTTCTCAAGTCTCAAGGTTGGGGTGACTGATGCATGCATGCATATTGGCAATTCTGCCCTATACGTATAGGGTTGTAGACAGTAGAGAACTGTAGCCTGTAGGTCAATGTCAATCAGGCAGTTAGAAAACAAATACAAATACCAAAAATTTGAGTGAGCTTGAAGAAATTCATAATTCTAACATACATTAAAGATTTTAAATTTCTTTAGGTCTTTCACACAATGCAAACAATATGGTAGAGCTTACAACATTTTCAAAGTTAAATTGTTTGATGAAAGGAGATCCAGATGAAGACTGCTGATGCCACATGATGAATCCATCCTTTTCTTTGAAGTCCAACTTGTGTGCGTAGAGCTCAAGCCTTTACTTATGCATGGGTAGCCTCTAACTACATTAAATACATTGTAGGATTTGGAAGGTATAAAACCGACAAGAGGATTAGAATGCCTCAGAACTGATGAATAATAGTTCATGATTGAGTTGCTTTACTTCAAAATTGAATTGAAAATTTGAAATGATGACAGTAAGGCCTATACAGCCACAATGCACATGCAGGCCCCTGAAAATGAAAAACACAATCAAGCTCTCAGTCTCAGGTCTCAGCATTATGCAAGAATTGACTATTTGGCTTGTATGGTAAATAAATAATAATAAATATTCTGTAGGTGGGCTCTTACATCTTACCTAGTATTGCTAGTAAGTAACCAGTAACAAATAGTAAGCTACGTAGTAACCTTACTAACCTAGCAAGTAGCAATGAGTTGAAAATCTTGAAATGAAAACAATAGTCCATCACTCAATGCAATATAATTTGTACAATCTATTTATTCTATTATACTCTAAGTTCAGCATGTTTATGGTCAAATAAATTTGAGAAATTGAGGATGATGTGATGCTCACAACTCATAAGTCACTCACACGGTCACAGGTCACACCCCAGGGGCCCAGCATAGTGGCAAACCAGAGCTTTTTTAGAATCAGTTCAGTTCAGTTTTAATTTCCTCATTTACTTAAGATTTAAATCAATTTTTCAAGTATGATGATGCTGGTATCCACTATCCAGGTCCCCAGGATACTTTACTGGTCTACTTATAGGACTCAGAAATGAACTTGAGGGAGAGTCTAAAAAACTCTCTGCTTTGCCACTATGCTGACCCCAGACCCACAGCCAACAGGCTCACAAGTCAGTGTCACGCCACGTCTGCTTTGTTGAACAGATCCCAAGTCCCAACTCCCAACTTCACAATTTTGTTCATATTTTGTTCCAATGCCTATGGCTATGAACAACTAACAAGCATATTGCATACTGCATAGCATAGGTATACTATTACCTAATTCTACTGGGTTTAGAAAACATTTTACTGTTTTACTGGTAGAAAATGATTGAACTTTGATGTTAATGCCTGGCTGTTCAAAACCATATTGGATATTGCATTTGCATATTGCCATGATGATGCCATCATGCTAAGAGGACAATGCCCAGCCATAACAACTAGGTATGCTACGTTCTACATAGTCTATAATAATTAATATAGCATAACATTATAAGTTATATGACATTATGACAGGTAAGTGAGGTAACTAGGCCTAGTAAGGCCGGCTAAGGCTACAGTCCCTACAGGCTACAGCCTACACTTACAGGCTAGGTTTAATTACTGCTAAAGATAGTTGACTGATAACTGATTGAATGTTGAGCAGTTCAAATGTATTTAATACAAGGTGAAGCTCGGCGAGACTCGTGAGCTGTTCGTTAATTTGAAGAGATAAATAATTTGTGGTCCACCGTCCACACCCTTAGTCTCACGGCAAGCCCTTTGCGTTGAGTCGACAACGACAGGCGGACGTCTGAGTCTCAGAGTCTGAGACTCAGACTCTTGATCTTGATCTTCTATTAGTTGACGGCGTGTTCCACCAGAGGCGATTCTCGCCGTAATCTGCTTATTTATTAAGTCTCAGGGCTGGAATCGATGAGTTTTGCCGATGAATTCTTCAACAGCTTTGCAGATGTGTGGCCAGGCAGGGCAGTTGGAGGTGTCTCCTCCCAGCAGTGAAGCAGTGCTGAGTGTAAGAACTCCATGCGAGTTTACTTGGCGACGCAGTTGCTCACGGGCTTCTTCAAACTCCGTGCAAGAGATGAGATAATGATGCGAGGTTTCTGGGGTGTTGCATGAGGGGCAGAGCGGGGAGGGGGCTTGGCGGATTTGGTAGAGGGCCTTGTTCAGCGGAGCTGTGCCAAGGCGGAGTCTTGCAAAGAGTGTCTCATTTCGACGAGTCTGTAGCTTGCGAAGAGACCATGGTCGCACTGATGGTTTGATTGTACCCAGGGCAAATTGGCCACGAATTGATGTCCACTTTGCTTGCCAGAAGTTCCAGGCTCCCTTCTGTACTATAGACTTGAGTTCAGAGTATTCGAATGGTATGTCTGCCAGTGGGTCGTCAGACGTAGCTGCCTGCTTAGCAATTCTGTCTGCTGCCTCATTACCCTGGATGCCCGAGTGACTTGGTATCCATTGGAAATGCACTTCTCCCCTTGGAAGTCGAAGGATATTATGGTGAATAGTGGCTATAAGATGTGAATAGCTCCTGGGGAATGGTTGCATTAGGAGCTGTAGTGAAGATAGACTGTCCGTGCAAATCAGTGCTGGGTGAATGCGGCTGTCCAATAGGTATNTGATGTCCACTTAGCTTGCCAAAAGTTCCAGGCTCCCTTCTGTACTATAGACTTGAGTTCAGAGAATTCGAATGGTATGTCTGCCAGTGGGTCGTCAGACGTTGCTGCCTGCTTAGCGATTCTGTCTGCCGCCTCATTGCCCTGTATGCCCGAGTGACTTGGTATCCACTGGAAATGCACTTCTCCCCTTGGAAGTTGAAGGAGATTATGGTGGATAATGGCAATAAGATGTGAGTAGCTCCTCGGGAATGGTTGCATTAGGAGCTGTAGTGAAGATAGACTGTCCGTGCAAATCAGTGCTGGGTGAATGCGGTTGTCCAATAGGTATTTCACAGCTTGTAGGATGCCATATAGCTCTGCAGCTATGATTGAGTGGCTGGGATTGAGGCGCCATCCCTTGTGGTAGGATACAGATGGTATAACTAATCCAGTGCCCACAGATTGGGGTGGTGCTACTGAGCGGGAGCCATCCGTGTATATGAGGCAGTATCCCGGGAAGCGAGTGGCACAGATTTCACTGAAGACTGATGGCAGAAGCGCGCGTTTGTTGTCGTTCACTTCGGTCCACGACTCCTTGCGTTGTATTATCTACCGACCAATACTCCTCTACTATTTTCTATTGATTTTGCTCAGTATGAGAAGCATTCAGTAAGCATTCGAGATATAATTTCTAACTTGATTTATCATTCAGTGTACTTAGAATGCTGATGTTATCATGATATAATCTAACTCTAATCTCTCGAATACTGTATAGCTGAGCTGATCCTGGAAAAGTTTTCTTTGTTAGATAGAGCAAATATAAATGGTATAACTACATTATTTTTTAAAAATGGATGAGGCCTGAGCGCTGAGGGTAATAACGGCTGGGTTTTTTATGGATAGCATAAACAAAAAGCTATTATAATAGACAAAAAATTGTTATTTTCTGAAACATCAGATACGTACATGACTTGGCATTAATTTTAGTGCTATCAAGATGCAGCACAACACAACAGACAATACGTTGTCACATTATCACATGACACAGTCACAATGTACGTTGATTGAAGTTAAAGGAACAACACAATTAAATTAGTCTGTTTGAAAGCAACAGCAGATTGTGAGAAAATGTCATCATACCATCGAAGTCTGAATATTATCCGAACGAACCAATGTGAAGAATTTTAAATAATTGTCCATCTTATGAGAGTAAGTTGGCCAAACGCTGTCGGTGAACCGAAGTTATGAGGCGCTGTTGCCACTGCGAGCTTTGCTCCGACTGCTGCGCTCAAGCTCACAACCCCTCCAACCTCCTTCCTCCTTAATGCCCTATTTATTGTTTAATATAAATACTACTTTTATAATATTTATTATCAGACTCTGTGAACTTGTTTCTGAACAAATACAGTAAATTGGTAGGATCTTCCAGAGGTCAGTAGCTCTAACTTGTCCTATGCAGTATTACGACTTAGCATATGTGATCCGCATCATATAAGAATTCTGCAGTCAAGTTCTCCCATGATAACATGAATACCGTTAGTCACTTTCTGATGACTTGGCATTATTTTCATGTCTAAATGTCCAACATTGATGATGAAGTTTCACCTGATCAGTGATATGAGCAGAGATGTTCCAACTATAATATACTGCTAGCTGATTTTTAAGCACGTCATACTGCATGCCCAGTCTGAAGCCTATACGTAGCATTACTGAATCCGGTTAAAATCAAGTGAATGCTCTTTGAAATCTTGTCAATTTTCCTAGCAGGTTTTTGCCCCCATTTATGGCGTGTTGTTCTTTTTGATACTGACATTCTAGCTTACGGCGCAATCAACACGATTGTGCAAATGAAGCTAATTGCCCATGAATTTTGAATGAATTGCTATTGTAAATTCCCTTTTGTGCAACTTAACCAGGCAGTTTGTACTGTATAACCCTGACCAGAACGTTTCCTTCATAAGATATTATTTTAATATTGTGGCACACCGAGGTAGTTCTTCATGTAATACGACTATTTTTGCCTAGGTAGATATCTGAATAAATTCTTCAAGTGCCTCGCTCTGTCGTTGCTGACTAACGTTCAGAGGAATTACCATTAAGACTAACATAAGTTCTGCCTTCTTATGCAACTCTGATTTGCAGAGCACGTCATTTAAAGATGGACTCATAATAAGAAGTATAATAAATAATGAGATCAGGCATTTATTAACACCCATCCACGAGTGTCTGGGATAAACTCTCGTGACAAGCCACACGCTGTCAGCTCTGCAAACTGATGTGTTCTCTCTCATCTTACTAATTATATCAATCCCTTCTTTATGTATAGATATTTTTGGTTAAACTAAACTTTTCGATTATGACCCAATGTCGTAATTAGATTAAATAAATCAAGCTATAGCTGCATCTTCTGATATATACCGTTGTGAACGAGCTTCCAAATCTATCCCATGTAAAGCTGTGAGTAGTTAATGATATATTTCGATAAGATGATAATATTTATAGAGCAATAATTTTTCTGATTTTTTTATATAACTTTAAACTACTTGACACATTTCCAATTTACTCTTTCGTTTTAAGGGCATAAAGAAAAATCCACTCACGACGAACATGTAGAACAATTACATGTATAAGGAATTGACACAACTTCAGTGTCCGAAATAATATGGAAGCTGTTCTCAATTGTTTTAAGAGTATATCAAATCTTATGGCAAGATTGCGGCCGCCGCTCCAGTGTGCCGCAGTTATGCAGCGCTGTTGCCACCTGTCATTAGCGGCGGACTAAACCCAGCGCAAGTTCCCCGTTGAAATGAACCCATGGCACCGCACCGTTGATATTAAATTATATATAATAAATAAAATAATGTAGCAGGCACTGTTGTCATTATTAATTAATCACAGTTATTAAATTGTTGTGATTGTTGCGAAGTGATATGAACAATGTGGCACCGGCGCCGGTCACATTTTCTGAACCATTATTATTCATTAATACTATGTACAATAGTGAACGGTAAATTATATCATGGTTTCGTAGTTCTTAATTAAATAAGGCCATTAACAATACAAGAAATATGATATATTGGATATTGCACACTCACACAATATATTGAAAACTTTTATTGTGTATAATATATGAAAAAGTATATAAGAAAGGGTTCATGGCGTTTCTAGATAGACACATTGAAAACGTGTGAATGACTTGGTGAACAAACGACAATATTGTTGCATCTGCCGTGCCTTGGCGTGATAAAATCGCGAATTTTGTTTATTTTGTGAAGATAATTAATTGGTTGTCATTTATACTGTCCCGTCACTGCTGTCCCGGGGTGTCCAAGTGAGCGCCATACAACTACAGACGACAGTTTGCACGACTATGAGTGGCTTACTTATTGGCCTAGTGGGAAAGATGCATTTGTGAGAAAATTTGCGGTCACTGGGGAGGCCAGGTTTCGATTCTCGCCCGAAATGTTGTTTTGAAGGCGTGGGTGCAACATCGCGGCCGTCCGTGGCGGACAGACAGACAGTTTCTGTCGTCCGTCTGACACAAACAACCTAAAATTGCGTTGTCGATAGCTTGTGAAAATATTTGCGGTGCGCAATGTTATGGTATCATGTAGTGTAGTATTTAAAAGGCCTGCCGCCTCTCGGGTGCAACGAACAGGTTGTCGTCTCTCGCATTCAGGCCGCAAAGAGGTACAGGTCAAAACAGCGCTTCATAACCGTCACCCACCTGCACCCGCGGCCGGTCAAGTCTCGATCCCTACTTCATGTAACACACACTGTAACACCTAAACACTTATTATGACGTTACCCTCACTATGTACAGAAATGATATAAATAGTGCCTATACCTATATGTATATCCTGATGTATTACTTAGTATGCTGAAATAAGTTTTTGCACACAAGACCGAAGCGATAAACCTGCGAGTAATGGAACATAGTTACTCATTATTCAGAACCCTGACACGGTCTGTACTTCCATCTCATCAGCATTTGACGTTAAAATAACGTTCATTAAACGTTGTTTTAATGACATGAAGTTGTAATCGAAGTTGTTTAAATTACCAATACATTTTAGGAACAAATTTATGATGTCTACGTTAGAGCGACGCGGACCGTGACGTTGCGGTGCACCATTGAAGTTATGTTGCTACTACGCCGTTGTTTAAACACCAATAATATGCGTTTGCAAATTACTTTTTAAAAACAACACTTCTAAAGAATCCAGTGTCTCCGATGTTACACATGTACAACGAATTTCTAATTTTCTTTTCAAATATTAAAAAAAATCATTTCAAATTTTTTAATTATTAAAATTATTTATTTCAATTGATTCCAGTATTGTCTCCGATTTTACGTCAGTGTGCAAAATTTCAGATCGATTAGACTTATGATAGCGAGCTCGTTTTGAAAATATGATAAACGTTCGATGAGGAATGTTGATATTATGTATTATGATTAAGAACTAATTAATACTGGGTGAACGTTATGAATATCACGTGAAAGGTAATTACAGCTCTACCGACTCATGACACACACGCTTCCGCTGGCGTTCACTGCAATTTCGTGCAACCAATGTCGTTTATCCAGGAAACATAGAGCATTAAAAATATTAGTATATTTTGGTTGGCAAAATTTGTTCTTTTAAGCAGGTTTCGTTGAAGACCAAAGAATTCGTTTTATTGACTAATTTCTTATTAGTTTTTTCAGTATATCGAACAAGATTTTTCGTTTGTACGGGTAAATCGAAATCAGATTACCGAAGGACATTTTTATTTCTTTAAAGACGTTTCGAATGTTTCTATCATTCATTATCAAGTTTAAAGGCGCATTGAGTGATGGAAACTGGGTCGACATAAGTGCAAAATCAAGTAAATAGGATACTACTCAAAAATCGAAATGTTAGGAATAATCACAAAATCACAAAAATAATTAAGAAGTAAAGCGCCGAAAATTACTCCGAAAACAGTCTCAAGGTTCTGACAAATCCAGTCAGAAGGTTGATGGCTGTGAAGGTTGAAGGCTGGGGTGCTATCCTCAATCTGATCAACTACAGACGTACTAGGTTGGCATGACTGTAGGTGGCTTAATGACTTAATAGCCTAGTTGGAAATATGCATTTGTGAGAAAATTTACGGGCACTGGGTATAGGCCCGGGTTCGATTCCCGCTCGAAATGTTGTTTTGAAGGCCGTGGGTGGAACATTGCAGTGGCACCCACCACGTGGTAATCTGATTTTCGATTTACCAGTGCAAACGAAAAATCTTGTTCGATCTATTAAATAAACTAATAAGAAAATTATCAATAAAATGAATTCTCTGCTCTTCAGTGAAACCTGCTTAAATTAAAAATACACATACTTTTTACAATTGAACGTACCAAAACTGCTAAGAAGTTACAGAAATTAGTCATTACAGTTACAGTTCCTAATTATGCCACTGAAAAATAGTTAAAAAAAACAATAACGCAATAATTCTATGAAATTTATGTTTTCTTAACGAATTCAAGTTATTTATTGAAGCATTACAACTTTAATAATAAAAGCTGTATATATTGTATAATGATGACTAAACTATAGAAATACAATTAATTCACGTTCTAGGACCAACCGAAACTTCGGAGGATCTTCTTTCTAACCTAATTTATTTTGAATGGAAATAATAAGAGGTAGTAAGTAAGTAGGAGGAGGTAATAAGTAAATAGAAAGAAAATGCCATCCACGGCCGGGCGTTCAGGCCACGAGGATAACAGACCACAACAGCGCCTCATAGCTGCCACCGACCTACAGCGAGTGTTTGGAGTGAGAGAACGGATTATTTTCATCTATGTTATATATAAAATAATGCGTTTATGTAGAGAATATAATCGATAATAATGAATCAACATTATCATAAAACCGCACATATACAAATAAATATAGTAGTTAACCCTTCAATATAAAAGCTCTAGTAGAAAGTTTTTCAGGATGTACTAACGTATATTAAGCAATCATTTTGACGTTTGACGATGGCAGGAGCCGCTGTATTGGCCGCTGCTTTAGCCTGTTTATAACATTTACATATCAATATGATAACCAAGTGACGACACAAGACCTCATATATACCGTTATAACAGTAGGTTATAAAATAACATTCAATTGTTTATATATGATTAGAATCTGAAGTAAAATATTGATAAGAAGTTATCGCTAAATACGAGAACGCACTCGCTCAATCAATGGAACGGCCCAAGTTCATCAGAAACCGTCCACTTCAACTATATAATATAATATAATAATACAATAATATAATACTACATTCATTTCTATCAATAGATGTTTGTTGGTCGCAGCTATGCGGCGCTGTTCCCACTTGTGTTCCATGTGACCGACTGACTGATCGACGCGCTCCATTGCAACCTTCTTTTAAAAGAAATTATAATAACGTTTTTGGATCATTCGATGTTTGTGGTGGTAACACCGGAGTAATGTTTATCGAATTCAATTCAACAAGAGGCATTATAAACAATGAAAAACAATGTAAAATTTAATGTTAACGTTCAATCTCCAAGTAAATTTTCCGGCATCACAGGAGACGGACACATGATTGAGCGGCCGCAGGTTATGGGACGCTGTTGCTGCGCTCCGACAGGGAAGCCTGCTCTCCCATCTCTCTGTCTGCTGACCAAGCAATAGTTATTTATTTCAGATTTATCCAAACCTCTTCTTATTACATTTATGGTAAAATTGTCTTAAGTTTGTGGGTCATGTTTTTTTCAGTTTATCGGAGAATTGTTTGAAAACAACAAGGAAAAAATATTTGGGTGTCTATTTTGATGTTTTTTTTCGATGGGCGCTAGTAGACCGAAAACCAAAAATTGCTATGAAAATAAAATACCAACTGATTTAGGACAGTAGTTAGAGAAAAAAACAAGTGAATTTTCAAAAGACCATCCATCGACATTTGATTTACAATTTAAAAATATAATTCTGAACGATAAGCGAACAACTTCCCTCCAACCAAATCCTATGGCAAAATGTGCGGCCTAGGCGCCTGACGCAGTTATGCAGCGCTGTTGCCACCTGGTCGTTAGCGGCGGACTAAACCCAGCCCAAGTTACCCGTTGAAATGAACCATGTGGGCACCGTTGCCGGGGTCATATTTTCTGAACCATTTCTCCGTACTACAATAGTGAATGGTGAATTATCATAGTAAGCATAGTTCATGGTTATGAATGAGTATGAGGTAAACTTGATGAACAAATTGTTGATATGAACAGCACTTGAGGAACGAGGATGTGCGGTAGGTGATGAACAGGGATGATTGATTTTAGAGGAGGGACCTCAAATTATTATCGGTCGATAATAACTTGAGATAAGAATTTTATATAAATATATGACATTAGTAAAATATAAATATGTATTATATTATACGATATAAATTTTATTCATTTAACCCAAATTAACAAGACATTATTATTTCATCAAACTACTTCTAAATAACTATATTTTTCTTCTCTACACATTCATTTCACGTCAACTCCATTTGAAATGTTTTTAGTATAACCACAAATTGTTCACAATATCAGCGCAATAATAAAGTGCTGCCAGCTTTTAAGGGGACCGCCCTAGCATACGAAAACTTCTACAGTTATTATCCGATTGTCATGAAACTTCACATACATACGTAAAATGTAAAAAAAAAAAAACATTTTGCTCCTATGAATTTTTCGAAAAAATTGATAGAAAACGGTGAAATTCATAGAAAACGGCTAAAAAGGTGTACTTTAGAAAATCTATCTCCTCCCACAAATATCATCCTACAACATCGAGACACGTATCATTCGATTCGTAAAGACCATATCTATTGACTCTAACATCACTTTTTTCATTTTCCATCTAGTTTTTTTTATTGCGTTTTTTTTCTATTTTTCCCATTTTTTTCTCATTTTTCACCCCTCCCCCCCTTCTCCCCCATATAAAAAACGAACCAGACCGAAATTAAAAAAAAATGATGTTAGAGTCGATAGGCCTGGTCTTTACGAATCGAAAAATATTTCCACTCATTTGAATATTTCCACTCATTTGAATATTTCCACTCATTCGAGTGAATCTTCTCTGTTTGTATTATTCCTTTTGTCTTTAATTTGTTCAGCAGGCATGACCGCGCGCTGCGCTCTTAGATAATAAAATAAATTCGATGTTAATTCTTCCCTTCGCTGAGGACCATAATTTCTACCCTCTATAATTATTCCCAAGGCTCATTCCATTGCGATGAATTTAAAAACAGGTTTGATAATTCGTTTTTAAGATCTTTATCAACATTCATATCAACATATTCATCCAACATCAATGAATAAATTACATCTTTATAATTTGATGACTAAGTTTTGTGAACAATACTGAAATAAAACTGAACTCGATGAGGGGGTAAAAATTATATTCTGCTATAAGTACCGAAAATAATTCACTTGACATTGCATTCATATTAATAGGCTCGATTTTTTCATGCTTTAAGTTCTTTAATAGGAAAATTCATTGTTTAAATTTGCGGGACGTTGAGTGTAAATGAGGAAAGGCACTGCCTTTTTTCACCATATATTTTGATAACAATCAATGTTATCTTTGTAGCGCGGCGTGGATGAAATTTGTGATATATAGTATGTGACAACATCCCTCAACCTGCCAGCCCAACATTCTCAACATAACATCATACATTACCACTCACACTCACATAAAATAGAAATTTGAAACAATATTTCTAAACAGATGAAATAAGATCCTATTTTTAGAAATATCAAATCTCATCAGGCTCCGGTGAGGCACCATGCAAAGAAAAGGCTGCACACAATTTATTTAATTCATTGCTTATTATCATCTTATATAACATGCAGTCTACAGCGGTGAGATGTTAGACTGGTGCGACGGTGGACTATAAAATTTAGATATCAATATGATAACCAAGTGGCGACACAAGACCTCATACGTATATAACAGTAGGCTATTAAATAAGATTGAATTGTTTATATATGATTAGAATCTGGAGGTATAATATTGATATGAAGTTATCGGTAAATACGAGAACGCACTCGCTCAATGAAACGGCCCAAGTTCATCAGAAGCCGTCCACCTCAACGAACAATAAAGTCATGGGTCATGAATCCGGCAAAGCATTTTCTACCAATAAATTACATAATCAAGTATTATTGTAAATAAATCGCTGTACAAGCTAGGGATATAATACTACATTCATTTCTACCAATAGATGTTTGTTGGTCGCAGCTATGCGGCGCTGTTGCCACTTGTGTTCCATGTGACCGACTGACTGATCAACGCGCTCCATTGCAACCTTCTTTTAAAGGAAATTATTATAACGTTCTTGGATCATTCGATGTTTGTGGTAACACCGGAGTAATGTTTATCGAATTTAATTCAACAAGAGGTATTATAAACAATGAAAAACAATGTTAACATTTAATCTCCAAGTAAATTTTCCGGCATCACAGGAGACGGACACCTGATTGGGCGGCCGCAGGTTATGGGACGCTGTTGTTGGAAGCCTGTTCGACCTCGCATCATCTCGGTCTGCGTAATAATTATTTTTTTTATCGATTTATCCAAACCATCTTCTTACATTTATAGCCAGTTTGTCTTAAGTTTAGGGGCCATATTTTTATTTTAGCTTGTCGTAGAATTATTTGGAAACAACAAGAAACTAATGATTAAAGTGTTTTGTCAATTTTGATGTGTTTTTCAATCGGCGCTAGTAGATATTGAAGACAGAAAATTACGATAAGAATAAAATACCTACTTGCATAGTAAACTAAGTAGAGAAAATGCAAGATAAGTTTCAAAAGATGATTCGTCGACAGTTGATTTAGAATTTTAAAATATAATTTTGAACTATGAACAAACAACTGTCCAATTTGGCTCCTATATTTAGTCTAGAAAAGTGTGATTGAATGGCTTTAGGCTGCACGGTGTTGCTGTTTTGTACTTGAATATTAATATTCTTGTAGACTGAGATTATCCCGATGTGTCTAGTTGATATCTGAGTACGTAGTTTACCACTGATCTCAATTGCAACCTCTTGCACTGATTGTTACAATTGTTTCAAGTAAACTTTTTGAGACTAAATTGCAGAAGTTGTGTGCAACACATCACCAGTGTACAGCATTTAAAGTTGATGGAAGATTCCGCAGGATTGACAATGTGTTCTTAAATTTGCCCTGTGTTATAATGCCTTGTTGGATTGTTTGTTCAGAACTTTGGTACGAAGCTGCATGCGCAGGTTTGGCGCCGAAGATTAATGATTCAGACTTGAAATTGTTCGCTTCATTTCTCCGTACAATTTTTGCTTGTCAGTAGGTTCGTAAACGATAGGATTTATTTCTTCAGCTGCTGATACACTATATCGTCTCCGTGAGTCAATGAAAACATGATACGACTAGGAGTTGAATTTTTACATTGGTTTCAATTTCCTGAAAAACTTTACACCTACGAGGTAATTGCATGCGACAATTATATAGTATTGTTATTATGTAGTTTAATCAAGTCGTAAGTTATGTAATGTGTTATGTTGAAGCATTGGTCATGTCGCCGGCAGATTCCTGCAGTTTATGAGGCGCTGTTGTCACAGGGAGAATTTTTCTGCTCCGTCCGCACCAACTCCGCACGCAACACGCACAACTTTACTTTACTTACTTACTTACTTTATTACTTTACTTCTTACTAGGAATGAACACTACTACCTAACTTACTACAAACTAAATAACTACGTAACTTACTACTAACTAAATAACTAAAGCCAACTAATGATCGGGCAATTAATTATTGTCACTATCGTTCACTGTATGTTGTCGGTATTACTGGCATTACTCGATCTAACTTAACATAAAAGCAGAGTTAGGCAGTAGCGCGCTACATGTAGCGGTAGCGGCGCTACATTTAAGCAATTGTAGCGGTAGCGCCCGCTGCATATTTAAGTAGCGATACGAGGTTTTGCCGCTACGGCGCTACCGCTACATTTATAGATAAAGCCTTTAGATTTTACTTAATAGTATTAAATATTATTTAAAACCAGCATGATACATACATAATATACATTACAGAATAAAACTGTACGAAAGATTTCGGTGTAATGTGGTCAAGTGTCAACCTCAGCTTGTTACTAGTGTCAACATGTTGTTAGTTGTTACCAGCGGGCAGTAGCGCGCTACATGTAGCGGTAGCGGTAGCGGCGCTACATCTAAGCAATTGAGGCGGTAGCGGTAGCGCCCGCTACATTTAGAGCATGTAGCGGTAGCGCCCGCTACATTTAGAGCATGTAGCGGTAGCGCCCGCTACATTTAAGCCTCCAGCACTTCTGGACTATCACATTATCAACGTCTAAAATAAAATTCATAATGTCTTTCAATTTTGAATTAAATTTCACTAAATCCTCTCACTTGAAAACTACTTATTGCTTGCCATTTCGTTTAACTTTCTCTCTACTCTTTGGTATATGTATTTATTATAGATGAAATTTTCTTTTGTTCAATGCAGATTGAGGTTATAGATTTTATGTTTTTGTTATCATTAAAATAATTTATAACAAACCCAAAGCATCAATCAACTTAGTCTTAAAAAAATCCAGAGTGCACACACAAAACACATCATACCAGGATGACGCTTTGAGGACGCATTGATCAACAGCGCCACATAACACTGCCTGTCCAGTGCTCAGTTCGTTGTCAAGGAGGAACGTTGTTCCTATTGAAATCGAACATTATCGTTATTTTATAACGATAATGTTATAATGTATAATGATAATGTTATAATGTATTTTATAACGATAATGTTTTATAACGACATTATCGTCTAACATTGTCGTTTTTTTATCATCATCGGAAAAATATCACACAAATATATTAAATCAACTAATAAATAATTTTTACAGAAAATGTTCGATCAAATAAATCCCTGCAAACTAAACAACAACAACCGAGAAGAACAAACTTATTTTATCGGTCCGGCGAGTCACATAGAACACCAATGGCAACAGCACCTCATACATGCGACCAACCAACAACGAAAGGCAAAAATACATGCAGCCTTTAATATAAGTCTTTATAGCAATTAATTTCCAGTTATATCAATTTAACTATGATTGAACAATTATTTTCGTTAAGTTTCTGAACCCTAAATTTATTTCTTAATAATTGAGAATGACTGTTTTTAGATTGACTTGCTGCCAGGCGGCCAAGCGCGCGTTGATCTTGATCTTCTACTAGTTGACGGCGTGTTCCACCAGAGGCGATTCTCGCCGTAATCTGCTTATTTATTAAGTCTCAGGGCTGGAATCGAC